>NC_139344.1:418323736-418446236 GCF_055883805.1 Amblyomma maculatum
GTCAATCACAAATGCCTGCTTCAAAACATAACTATGGTTATTGACGTTTCGACTGGGGATTAGGCTTCATCAGAATGAAGGGCCCAGTCTGAAACATCTTTGTATTGTGAATCATGCGTCAACCTAATTGGTCAGCATCTCTCCTTGTTCATAAAGCGCAGCCGGCGCGCGCGCGCGCACACACACACGCACACACACACACACACACACACACACACACACACACACACACACACACACACACACACACACACACACACACACACACACACACACACACACACACACACACACACACACACACACACACACACACACACACACACACACACACACACACACACACACACACACACACACACACACACACACACACACACACACACACACACACACACACACACACACACGCACACGCGCACACGCGCACACGCACACGCACGCGCACACGCGCACACGCACACGCACACGCGCACACACACACACACACACACACACACACACACACACACACACACACACACACACACACACACACACACACACACACACACACACACACACACACACACACACACACACACACACACACACACACACACACACACACACACACACACACACACACACACGCACACACACACAAGCGCGCATATATGTGAGGAGGGCAAGTTTGAATTTGAATGCATCCTGGGGCTATGAAGAAAAAGCGTTCTCACGCATTCAGTGCCTCCTTCCTGAGTAAAGACAGCCATGGGACTGTCTCAGTACTCTTCGACACAATGCCTGCTCCCGGTCTACACAACACAGCAGTAGAGCTGATCGAAGCCCAAAGGACCGGCCAGCTTACGCGCCGTCGAGAAACGAGGGTGGGCAGGGCCGTTACGTGCCGATTAGGCTACCCAGAGCCGTCCATTCCGTTGCAGCAAAGGTGCCATGCCATCCTGCCGAAACTGGCAGCTAAAGTCAGAGTAGCACCTCGAGCTCCACACTGGCCGTCGGACACCAAGAGTCAAGGAAATCCTACGTCAATAAAGCCGCAACAAAAATGTATTATATGTCGATGCTGCAAAATATCCATCTGGCAGAGACGCTATGCGTCTCGCAGTCACATATATCAGCGGCGTAGTTAGAATTACGGCTTCCGGTCGGTGAACAAGCTCAAGTACGACGGCTGAACAGACCGCCATAGCAGTGGGCCTTGACCTTGTACGACATAAGGACATACATGATGAATGCCACACTAGTCTAACATATACAATAACTATAGATTCCCAAGCGGTACGTGTTCCACGCCTTCGCGAAGAATGCAATATCTCTGCAAGCTGCGGGCGTTCTGTCGCCAATATGTTCCGATATGTTCCCCAACTTCCGCATCGTATAGACCCTCGGTCACGCCTCGCTTCCTGGCAACGAAAGTGCACATGTGCTTGACTAAGAAACTTTCCGGGTGCTGTTAAAGGAAGTGGAGGACGAATTAGAAACGGAGGGTACCTGCGCGGGCCTGTATTCTTACAACGAAATCGCGCATTATTACTGTATGCAAATAAGGATATTGCCACAACCGCATCCAACACTCACCAAGGCCGAAGCTGCGCATGGCGTCAGCTATCAGACACATACGTATCCTAACTTATATCATAAATATACATTCTTCCCCTCCTGCTATCCAAAAAGATGCCCAAGTTGCCATCAACGCAAAACTAAATTATATCATTCAGTTTAGGCCTGTCCAACACCACCCATCAATGTTCCACCTATCAAATTCCACACACCGTCCTCTTGGGGACAAGCCTTGATCAGCACCGAGCCCAACAATCAGCGCCGGCGGATTAAGCGAGCTGAGCAAATATCGGTGGCGAACTGGACTCTTAACTGAGCAGCTTTAATTTTTCTTGAGACCGTTCTCTCCAGCATCACATCGTAAGGCCAGCGCCAGCTACTCTAACAGGCCTGCCGGATAGAAGCGGCACATGTGGACAGAGGGCTCCCCTCAGGAACAAAAATATAATGTTTTTTCTTCCTCATCCCCCTCCGTGAAGAGTAATTAAATTTAAATGAGTGCCGTTACACTGGACAGCAGATATTTAAAAATAAAAATGCAATGTATCTGCTGTGCATCTAAAAGTGAAGAAAGTAAATTTTCAAGGGATGGAAAAAGTACAACAATGCTATCTGTGGTGTGTTTGTAGTGTAGAATAGCATGCAGGGGAAACAGTGCTGGAAAACCGATGTTATGTAGTATTGCATATATCTTGGTGCTACCACTTTCTATCGCGAAAACAAGGAATTCCTTCCAGGGAAGTACAAGCAGAGTTTCCATGGAGACGTTTTCCGCCTGCATGATGCAAAGTCGAAAGTAGCTGTCTTATTCCGTGCTGTTTCGCAGGTTTTCAGTCCTCGGCAGAGCGACGGGCAAAAGATAGTAAGCAAACTAACCCTGTTCCTCTGATGAACAGTATAAAGTCCGTAGTGGTGTCGTCCTTCTGGAGCTCTCGGAACGTGAGGCACGAGTTATTCATCCAGTGCGCGATGCCCTGTCGAATCAAGTCCGCCTCGTTGGCCGCTGCAAACATTGCGCATAAACAGGCAACCAGTGAAACACACTTACGAATTCATGCTTTCGTTCTTGTGCATGCTATAGTAGTGTTTTGCGTGCATTACGTTCGTGTACTTACAAAGACACTAGAAGGGTGCCTTTCGTAGAAGGATGCACGTGAAACAAAAACCAATAAGGAAGAGAAAATGTTATCCAGTGCTCTTGAGAATCGCATATATGGTCTCATAAGAAGAAGTGGTGGCCGTACCGTCTGACGCTGGTAAGGTTTGAAGATAAGTGATTGTTCAAATTGATGTTAGGGACTGATCCTCTTTAAACTGATATCGCATGCTAATGTTTAAGGTTAGAACACGGTGCGTTTTAACGAAGGTTTTACTTTGCTGTTGAGTAATTTCAGTGAATTTGTCATATGGGGAAATTGCCCGGTTGTTCGCAAGGATACGGCGCCACCGAAAACTGTGATAAGATTAAAAACAATGTGAATATGAAAATTTCAGGTTTACTGGTTTAGTTCGCTGCGCACAATATCTGTAATTTCGGCGTCAAAAGTACATACGATAATTTCGTACACCGCTTTATTATGTTAACTGCCTGTCAGAGTTGTCGTTTCGTTCTTCCTTCTCGTTGCATTTAGAGTCATGTGTCTTCCATATAAGACGTCAGTGTACGTACAGCTCTCACTAATCTTGTATGGTACGATGCCACCGGGCCAGGTGATGCTCCGAGAAGGTTGTATTGCGTACATATCCAGCAGGTCGCGCTCGGTCATCAGCATGTCACCCTGAAACATCACCTGACCGCCGTCCAGTTTCGGAACCTCGTGCAGCATCTGCCGGTACTGCGCAAGATGTGTGCAAAAAAAAAAAAAAGAAAGTTTGCCATAGGAAACACTAAGCCCGCGGGAACGGCGAATGTGTAAGACGCTGGCTTTTCTACCAATGAAGAAGCCAACAGCAGTCGGCGAGGCCAAGGAAAGCATTGGGAATTGTACTTTTTCTTTTTTTCTTTTTGCTTTGGTAATCACATAAATCAGTAATGTAGTCTGTTTAGGGGAAACATAATTTAACACAAAGTAGAAGAAAAAACAACGTGCCGGTGGTGGGAACCGAACCCACAACCTCCGAATATAGCGTCGGAATTCTCAATTCTACCTTGAAGAAGAACGGTCCACCGTTCGAAACTGTTAGAATAAAATAGATAATGGGGAAAGTTGTGTGACATCCTGTTTGAAGTTAACTCTGGCCCATTAGTAACAAGCAAACCATATATATACATACACACACACATATATATATATATATATATATATATATATATATATATATATATATATATATATATATATATATATATATGAAGGAAAGAAGCCAACAGTCGGCGAGGCCAAGGAAAGCGTTGGGGATGGTATTTTATGTCTTTTTTTTTAATGTTTACTTGGATAAGCACAGAAATTAGTAATGTAATCTGTTTAGGGGAAAGATAATTAGACACAAAGTAGAAGAAAAAACAACGTATATATATATATATATATATATATATATATATATATATATATATATATATTGTTACGATGAAATAGCAAAGGGGTGTTTATTTACAGTGATATGGCAGTGGGATAAGGTGAAGCCTACTAGCCCCAGGCACCAACGCTTCGTCTTCTTCTTCTGCCTCACCATCACCATCCCTCATCGTCGTCATTAGCGTGACATTTCCCCCCTACTCAGACGAAGCCCTCTGGGCGTGTTCGTGAGTCGTGCGAGGCTGACACGGCTTCAAGCGGGCAACATGACACAGTTCGGTTTTGGCAGACCGGCGACCCGATGCTGTCAGGCGGGCTATCCCATAAGTTAAATCACTAAGGCGTTTGATAACCACATATGGGCCGTCATAATGGGCCAAGAGTTTTTGATGTAGGCCACGGCGCCGAATTGGACGCCATAGCCAGACTAAATCACCTACAGAGTACGTGACCCGCCGGTGACTGGAATCGTATCGCACTTTGGAACGTTCTTGTGAAGCACCAGACCGTAATCGGGCGATTCTCCGAGCTTCTTCGGCGAGACAGAGGGTCTCAGCCAGGCAGGGGTCTTCACGGCTTGTGAAGGGCAGGATAGTATCCAGAGAGTAGCGTGGCGGTCTGGCGTAAAGCAGAAAAAATGGACTGTATCCAGTCGTCTCATGCGTGGCGGTATTAAACGCATACGTGATGAAGGGCAGTATGGTGTCCCAGTTCTTATGCCCTGCGTCCACATACATGGCTAGCATGTTGATAAGCGTTCTGTTGACGCGCTCAGTCAAGCCATTTGTCTGGGGATGGTATGGCGTCGAGTGTCGGAAAGTTACGGCGCATAAACGCATGAGCTCTTCAACAACATCAGCAGTGAATTGTCGGCCCCGGTCAGTGATGACAATTCGTGGCGGCCCGTGTCGTAAGATGACTGAGTGCAGCAAGAAAAGCGACACCTGATGCGCCGTAGCAGATGGAAGAGCGGCGGTTTCACAGTAACGTGTGAGATAGTCCACGCAGATTACAATCCAGCGATTTCCATCCACGGACTTCGGAAACGGACCTACGAGGTCAATGCCTACTTGATCAAACGGTGCTGTCGGGGTCTTCACAGGGTGCAGCAAGCCAGACGGAGTTGCAGTTGGACGTTTGTGGCGTTGACATTGCTTGCAACTGGCAACGTATTGTTCAACCGTCGAGCGCATTCTGGGCCAGTAAAATCTTTCTTGAGCACGGTGAAGTGTTCTAACCGATCCCAAATGCCCAGAAGTTGGATTATCATGCATAACACGCAATACGTCCGTGCACAACGTCTTGGGAACTACGAGTAGGTATCGCTGGCCGACAGGCGAATAACTCTTTTTCCATAGGAGGCCATCATGCACACAAAAACGGCTTGTAGGTACGTTGGCTTGGGCAAAGAGAGGCTGCAGACTGGTATCATTTTGCTGTTCCGTTTTGAAAACATTCGTGTCGGGGAACGCTGGCTCGAGGGTCGATATATAATTGTCGAAATCGTCGCTTTCAGGTCCAGTCGTGGCCATTGGCATCCTAGAAAGACAATCTGCGTCTGCATGACGCCTCCCGCTTTTGTAAACCACGGCAAAGTCATATTCCTGTAACCGGAGGGCCCAGCGTGCGAGGCGACCACATGGGTCTCGAAGGTTCCGCAACCAACAGAGTGAATGATGGTCAGTTACGATAGTAAACGAACGTCCGTACAAATATGAACGGAAACGCTGCACAGCGAAAACTACAGCTAGGCATTCCTGTTCGGTGACTGTGTAGTTTCGCTCCGGCTTGCTCAGGGTACGACTTGCGTACGCGATAACATGCTCTCGTTCATTGTGCCGTTGGACAAGGACTGCACCAAGACCGATTCCACTAGCGTCCGTGTGTACTTCTGTCATTGCAGTAGGATCGAAGTGACGTATGATGGGTTTCGATATTAAAAGAAACTTCAGTTGACGGAATGACGCGTCGCAGTCTGGTGTCCAGTTAAAAGTAGAGTTTTTGTGGAGAAGGCACGTCAATGGGTAAGCAACGTCAGCAAAGCGATGTATAAAGCGTCTAAAATACGAGCACAACCGTAGAAAACTGCGCAACTCCTTCACTGTCTGCGGGGGTTTAAAAGACTCAACAGCGGCAGTTTTCTGGGGATCCGGCATTACACCATCACCATTGACAAGGTGTCCTAGCACCAGCGCTTGGCGCTCTCCAAAGCGGCACTTTTTGGAGTTCAGAATTAGGGCGGCGTTGTGCAGGCAATTCAAGACACGTACTAGACGGTCATTGTGTTCTTGGAAGGATTTCCCAAATATCACGACATCGTCCAGATAGCAAAGACAAATGTCCCATTTTAAGCCGCGCAAAACTGTGTCCATAAAGCGTTCGAATGTAGCTGGCGCATTACACAGCCCGAACGGCATAACATTAAACTCATAAAGGCCATCTGGCGTTACGAAGGCTGTTTTTTTCTTATCTGCAGGGTCCATTGGAATTTGCCAGTAGCCAGATCTGAGATCAAGACAAGAAAAATAGGACGCACCAGAGAGGCAGTCGAGGGCATCGTCTATGCGAGGAAGAGGATAGACGTCCTTTTTCGTAACAGAATTTAAACGCCGATAATCGACGCAGAATCGCCACGAACCGTCTTTCTTGCGTACAAGAATAACAGGGGCAGCCCAGGGGCTAGATGACTCCTGTATCACCTTTTTCTGTAGCATGTCCTCCACTTGCTCATGAATGACTTTGCGCTCAGATGGGGACACGCGATATGGCTTTTGACGAATGGGACGAGCCGAACCAGTGTCGATGCTATGATGGGTCCGATGTGCAGGGCGAGAGGTTGGTCCATCTGTTTCAGAAAAGTCAAACATAGGCGAAAAAGGTAGAAGAATATCCACAAGAGTACGGCGTTGAGGTGAGCTGAGATCGGCGCTGATCATGCGGGAGATTGAAGTTTCATCAGCAGGCAAAGGTACGATGGCACTCGTAGCATCTGTGACCAAAGCAACGACGTGGGGCGCATCGGGTCCACAAGAGGCAAGCTTCAATCCCGTTGGTAAAACTGCGGGCTCGGACGATGGGTTGATGGTCCATAACGAGGCACTACCATGATGCACGGATATCATACAGTGAGGGATAATTACATTTTTCTTCAGGCATGCTGAGTGAACTGGGTGCACCATGGCCTGGAATGAAACCTTCTCAAGAAGTGGAACGGACACGGGGACGAACATGGCAGACAAGGGTGGAACTACTGTGTCTTCGGTAATACTAAAAACTGTTTCTTCATCACGGCCACTTTCAAAAAGTGTCGGCAGATGCGAGCCATCAAAATGAACCTCTTGACTTCGGCAGTCCACGGTAGCGCCACAAAACTTCAAGAAGTCCATTCCTAAAATGATGTCATGCGTAGAGTGGGGTAAGACTACGAATTCGGCTTGAAAAATTGCACCACCCACAGACACTTGCGCACTACACACACCCAGTGGCCGCAACGCCTCTCCACTCACACCACAAAACGTTGAAGCACGGTCATATTCAAACATCACTTTGCGTCCCAACAAGCGCCTAAACTGATTACTCATCACAGACACAGTCGCACCCGTATCCACCAAAGCTAATGTATACACACCATCAATAAACACACGAATTTTGTTTTTGAGCATTATAGTTGGAGGGATGTTGGCACACAGCACATTTCCAGCGGCCTCACCCCCATTGGTCGCGCTGGTTAGTTTTCCTGCTGATGATGCTGAGGCGACATGGGGCGCCGTCGTGGTGATGGAGAACGACGCGCACGGAAGGCGGGTGGTGGAGTAACACTTCTATCAGATGCAGGGGAGTGGTCGCGGATATTCTGGTTATGGATGTTGCGGTAATACCCACGCTGAGTATTTGATTGTTGAAAAACGGGATTGTATTGCCGATTGTTGGGTACTGTTGGAAGCGCCGGACGGTTATAGCGAGGTGGGAACCTACTGCGGCAGTATCTGGCGATGTGACCTTCGACGCCGCAGCGGTAGCATATCGGCGGAGAAGGTAGAAAATGCTGTTGCGAATAAGAGCAGGGAACAGCTGGGTGCGTCGTAGGTCTGTCTGAATGCTCATACTGCTCAGGAATCCTGGTAGATCGAATGGAAGATCTATGGGCACTTGAGGCGACGTCATACCTTGGGGCGTCAGGCACCGACGCATTCCGGTTGGCGAAATGCATAGGAGGATAGTCAATGGAAGCTGCAACTTCAGGAGCTTGTGGGAAAGGCTGAACGGTAATCGCTTGTGGTGGTGAAGCCGGCCGTCTAGATACCCTCTGGACAGAGACCTCAGCAGATTCGTGCAGGGGAAGTGGGTTGAGCCGCAGGAGTTCTTCCCGCACGATTTGCCGGATCGTCGACGGAAGATCTAGTTGGGCGTGGTCATCAAGGCTGGCCACGGTAGGCACGTTGGCCAGCCGCCCAAATTTTGGCACAATACGACGCGTTCTCAGAGCTTGAAAAGCGCGGATGTGTTTAATGACATCGGAGACGGTTTCAAGGCTGTCTTTGGCGATTAAAAAGTTGTATACGTCAGCCGCGATACCCTTCAAAATGTGGCCGACTCTATCTTCTTCGGGCATGTTGGAATTGACACATCTGCACAATCGGAGGATCTCTTCTGTATAAGTGGTACAAGTTTCATCCGGCAACTGAGCTCTTTGGGCAAGGGTCTGCTCAGCCCGTTTTTTGCTCGGTACAGAGTCACCAAAACGCTGTTTGATCTCGGTGGCAAACCGTTCCCAAGTTGTCAAATTGTCCTCGTTATTCTCGAACCATGTCATCGCCGTGTGAGTTAGAAAGAAGACGACATTTGTGAGCATGGTGATAGGGTCCCACCGGTTGTACCGACTAACTCGTTCATAATGAAGTAGCCACTTCTCAACGTCCTCACCTTCCTCTCCTGCAAAAGGTCGTGGTTCCCGGTAAGGCTGGCAGGGAATAGAGCTGGAGGGGGCAGGCCTGTCACCAGCCTGGCTTGCAGCGTCGCGGCCGGCGCGGTTAGAATCGCTGTGGTCCATGATGTTTGGAAGCGGTGGCAGTCCAGCAAGGCGGCGACTACGTCGAAACTCCAGTGGTTCTTGCTGCGCCGTACTTGGGGATCGAACGGAGCACCTTCCACCAAGTTGTTACGATGAAATAGCAAAGGGGTGTTTATTTACAGTGATATGGCAGTGGGATAAGGTGAAGCCTACTAGCCCCAGGCACCAACGCTTCGTCTTCTTCTTCTGCCTCACCATCACCATCCCTCATCGTCGTCATTAGCGTGACAATATATATATATATATATATATATATATATATATATATATATATATATATATATATATATATATATAGAGAGAGAGAGAGAGAGAGAGAGGGAGAGGGAGAGAGAGAGAGAGAGAGAGAGAGCAGATAAATGAAGGGGAAATGAGGGTGCTCGTTATAATACATGAATGAAAGAAGCCAACAGTCGGCGAGGCTTCTTTCATTCATGTATTATAACGAGCACCCTCATTTCCCCTTCATTTATCTGCTTGTAGATTACGGGGGTCTCGGTTCTGACAGTCTTGAAGCCATAGGTAGCTTAAGAGGGTTCTAGCACAGCTTTCGCCCTCGCTATTGATCACGTTCTACGTGACACTGGTGGTAACAAAGGGCGTTCCATGTCCGCCGCTTTGGTTGAGGGCGGCGCTGGTGAACACTCTCAAGGTTCGTATACAGACAACATTAATACCCAAGAAAGTAGCAGGGGGGGACAGCGGCCGATGTAGCTCAGTTGGAAGAGCACCGGACGCGATATTCGGAGGTCGTGGGTTCGGATCCCACCATCGGCACGTTGTTTTTTCTTCTACTTTGTGTTTAATTATCTTTCCATTGAACAGATTACATTACTAATTTATGTTACTATCGAAGTAAAAATTAAAAAAAAAATAAGACAAAGTACAATCCCCAATGCTTTCCTTGGCCTCGCCGACTGTTGGCTTCTTTCATTCATATATATATATATATATATATATATATATATATATATATATATATATTATGAAAGAAGGCAAGGCAAGGTATGCCTAAGCGCGCGCCGGCGCCGCGGGACGATGATGATGAAGAAGATGATGAAGAAGACAAGAGGAAGAAGAAGATCATGGTATGTAAAAATGAAAGAAGATCCGAGGAGGGCTCACAATATATATATATATATATATATATATATATATATATATATATATATATATATATATATATAATGTAGTAGTAGTAGTAGTAGTAGTAAAAGACATTATTGAGGCACAACAGTTAGGCGCTATATATATAAAAGGAATTCACTGATGAGGATAATGCTTCACAAACCTTTGTTTCTTTATAAACATTGCCCACAACGCACAGTTGCTTGCCATGCACGGCGTGGTTATGTCCGGCTCCAGCTGGTGGTGAATGTAAGCATTAATAGTATTTATCCACTTAATCGTTTAATTTCGTGCGGACGTCACAATTTGGCATGGCAAGCTAATATATAAGGTTTCTATACTGATTTCTTCGAAATGTATTTGCGAGCCCGTGCTTTTCACTAATATTTCTGCGCCGAATTCTGCACAAACGAAATATTGTATTACTGAAAATTTTTTGACGTTTTCTAAAACAAAGGAATGCAGGTTTCTGTCATCTGGACTCAAAGAGAACGCTAATGCCCGAGAAACTCGATAAAGTTTCAGTATATATAATGCCTTTTGCTTTGACAGCACTTGGAACATGCGTTGCATGATGTTTTCCCGCAAGTTGTGACGCGTAAACAAAAGAATTGGATAATGATGCTTACCATTTGCGTTTTCTCCCTTTCGTCGTGAATAACTTCTGGCTGCACCGAGGTGAGATGCTCAATAGTCTGCACGGACGCAAAGGTTTTGTTAAAAAAAAAAAAATGACATTAGCTGTCATTGAAAAGAATTAGAAAGAAACGTCTTTTAGCTTATTTTTCTCTACAACATTATAAAGTAATATTGCAGATAAAGTTTCTGAACTACAAATCCTCCCTTCCTAGTTTTACACGATTTTTTGTAGGGTTGTACAGTTATAGGATAACATTACTTTTAGGGAGTGAAAGGTCAGTATCAGAAGCAAACATCTTGTCAAGGCGTATAAAGTGATTGTCACGGCAAATAATTTATGGCCCTTTCTTGTTTAAGGGGCTTTATTATAACAGTTACAAGCTTTACAAGTAACTATTTCAAGAGCCTCGCTCCTCTCTGGTACTTTGAGGGTTGTAGATACTAACAGTACTGGGCCAAAGGTCGCACTTCTCTCACATGAACCACCCGAGTCCCACCGCATTATATATCTGTAGCTTCCCGGTGCTCTTAGTGCACTGGGTCATCTGTTGTAAGCTAGTCGATTTGCCATATCGCATACATATGAAGCTGTGATGTATACGTTCTGGTTATCTATATGTCATGGGCACTCGACACGCATTGCGTTTGTTTGTTAAGGATTAATGCCATGCTTACTTATCATACTGCTAAGACATAAAACGCTGAAAAAGGAACAATGCTGTGCAAGGGGCTGCTTACCTCTTCATACTGCGCACACGCCAACCCTAATAACAGGGGTAAAAGGGCTGAAGGTGTCGGTACCATCGTGATTGCAAGGTGCCCCTTCTAACAGGGGGTACAATCCTCAGTCGACGGCAGCAACACGGAGAGGCGAAGTAGGGCGATGCTGCCAGTATGAGAATACTCTATTTCCAAAGCACCAAAAGCAACGTAAACATGGAAATATTGACCTAAACTTTAGAACAGTGCCCTGTCCGAAGCAAGTGTTCCGCCGTGTTCAGTAACGGCTTGCGTATTTCTGCTGCTGAAGTGAACGTCCAACCAGCTAACCGGCGCTGCAGTCGGCGGTCGGTTTCAACTTATACAAGTTTCCATCAGGAAGCGAATGTCGGAGCGGACGCAACACCGAGTGGAGCCCGAGAGACGGGGCCAGAACGGCATTTCTCCTCCTGCGCGACATATGGAAAGGAAGATGATAACCGGCGACGCACCTTCGCAGCCCTCTGGTATCCTGGGCGGTGTCTCGGCACACGGGGAAGGAGCTGACGACGAGAAGAGGAAGTCCCGACGGAACATAGTTGGGAGTGGTTGGTTGAGGAGGAGGCCAAGCCCTGTTGCTTTCCGCAAGTGTGGTCATTGTTTCGCTACTACAGTGATGCACCGTTTTGAGCGCCTAAATTGAATCGAGGGCTTGCACGCACGAACAAGGTGGGTCTGTAGCCTTTCGCTGGACATGAGGATTACATCCGAATTCTTCTGCTATAACGGTGATGCTACTGTTATTGAAAACGAACGCATATTTCAATATAAAGGGGGGAGGTTACCGCGAAGTGGAGCCGTTTAGCAGGAGTACGAACCTGCATATGCTGAGATTAAGGCACCTTTTGCTACAGGTGGTTCAAATCTTGTGCAATATTGCCTGAAGTTGGTTCTTATTTCAGCTTCAAAAACCTATTTTCATATATTTGCGTCGCAGTGTTGTGACCTAACATATTTTCCTGCCCACACAACCGTGACCGTGGTCTCTCTCTGCCTCTCTCACGTTGTTTATTCTGTTCCGAGTTAAAAGTTTCACGTCCAGTTTACAAGATTGCTTTTGATTGGGAGGCACATGTGGAATAATATAAAACACTGTTGCGAGTTATCTAGGTAGAAATTGTGAAATATTTCAATGCGTTTTAAAAGTTTGCTTCGAACCATCCGTGGATTAGTTATGGCAGATAACCCACATCCAGTTTACTGTTCTCTGGATGGTTGACCAAAAGGAAGTTAGCTGACCTCAAGCGTCTAGCATCACACCTCACCGAACAACGTTGTAGAACCAATTTTTCTCACCTTCTAGCCTTATGTGGTATAAAGAGAAGCCACGACAACAAAAATCGAGTGGTTTCCACCGGTTGTTTTTCTGTTCCAGCGACGGTTTCACGTGTCCTGGAAAAAGGCCCTAAGTATGGTATTGAACCTAAGGTACCGACGCATGAGCTACTCGCCATAAATAGGAATATCGCCTCAAAGGCGTACAGCGACGTCAAGAAACGATGCCTCCTGGAAGGTGTGAACTGCCTAAAAATGTGTGCAACTGTTGCTCGTTGCGTAAAAGGGCTGTGTGGACGTTAATTCTGTTCTGAAGAATTTAAAAGCCATGCTATTTGCTTACTGCAATCTGATAAATATAGGAAGCCTGTTGTTGTGCTGAATGGCCGTTTTAATGAAAAAGCACTTGAGGCGGTTCGCAAATATTTTGGGCCCGTAAAGGGAAGCCAAGTAAGAGTGAAAACAAAAATCACGAACTTTTGAGAGAGCTTGCAACTCACATCGCTGACGAATGCTATTGACGCCAGTTCGTAGAATTCTTTATCAGTCTTTTTTTTTTTCGGTTAAAACGCATAAAGTTGATTTGCCGTTTAGGACTGCTGCAAGTGAAAATGGATCATGGGAACACAATGTCAGCCGGTTTCTTTTTAGTAAGCTTAAACACCTTTCAATCAATAATCTGGTCTCCGTGAAAAGTCAGCAAATATCGCCGCATTTCTGTAAAACAGTGATCAGATAGGCCCGGCCTCTTCTGTTGATGTTCAGGAGTTATTTTCTTGAATACCACATGCTGAGTTAGCCTCTGATAAAGATTGTATCGAAGGCTCGGGGGGGGGGGGGGGTGGCCTTCCAGAACATCCCGGTCGAAGAAAATACAAAACCGTGCCAAAAATACGACAAAATATTCTGTAGTTCTGTCGTAAACGTCAGATTTTTCTGTAGTTCTGTAGTACTTTTGTGTAGTTCTGTAGTTTTTCTGTAGTAAAATTTTGTTGTCTGTAGTTCTGTAGCACGTTTCTGTTGTAACTACATACATTTATGATGTTACCACAGAAAGTTCTGTTGTCACCACAGGTTTCCCGTCAAAAACCGCACATAAATTCTGTCGTAACAACAGAAAAGTTTCTGTAGTTTTTTCCGACTGGGATAGCTGGCTTTTGAACATACAATATTTAGAACCTTTTAGAGCACTACCCGCATGCTTCTTTTATCATTCATAACGACAAGTTTTCTCGGCAGCACAAAGGAATCTCGTTGCTTCATGTGTAGCACCCTGTTTGTATGCGATATAGTTTTGTTTTATTGACCGCTCATTGGAATCGACCTATCGTGACGGTTCGGTTTTAAAGTTTTTATATATGCTGACGAATTTTTAATCCTTTTGAATTCTGGGCCATTTACAAACTTTGGCCTGGCTTCTTTACACATTTTAACTGCTTTTAATCAGTTAGGAAAAGAATTGGTTTTTACACATGAACCACATCTGACAACCTAAAGTTATGGTTCTTGGTCAAAAAGCTATTTTTCTGTGGCAGTCATGCTTGCTCTATGTACTGCCCACGTGCCAACAAAGAGTTTTTGAGATATGAGTCATCACACTCCAAGGCTGTGAAAAGGGCTCAGTTCAGTTCAGGCGTTCAGTCGTGTCCGACTCTTCGTGACCCTACGGACCATGTCACGCCACGCTTTCCGGTCTCTCACTATCTTCTTAACATCACATAGCTTCATCTGCAATGCCTCGAGAATGCCATCTAACCATCGCGTTCGCTGCCTACCCCTTCTCCGGCGACCCTCAACCTTTCCCAACATCAAATCTTTCTCCAGCGACTCCTCTCTTCTCATCAGATGACCAAAGTAGCTGAGCTTTAACTTTAGAATTTGACCCTCCAATGAGCAGTCAGGGTTTATGGTCGACAATATCGACTGATTTGATCTTCTGGCAGTCCATGGAACTCTTAAGAGGGCTATTGCTAGGTTTTCCGTCTCTTGGCGGTAAGCTTCCCTGAACCGGTTATATCAGCAGCCGCTGAAACCCTCGTGCAAAAACAAAAAGGCGCCTAAAAAGATGTCCTGATCTCTCGTATTCAAATCCGGTGGTAGTTCCGTGTATGTACCAGATATCGCACAACCTTAAGAAAGTGGCCGCCAGGCACCATGTACCTTTGGTGTTTTCAGTCCTCAATAAGCTGTCAAAGCTTTGCGGCCGCATTTCTGGCGTTTGCGAGGAGGGCTCTAAAATGAGGCATGACATCTCCCATGCCAACTTTGCAACAGGAGTGGCATATAGCATACCCCTTTCATGTGAGGTTTCATATGTGGGCCAAGGAGGCCACTGCATTACTAAAGCTCTATACTTGTTTAGGCAGCTTTACTAATAGCAGCTTTACTAACATTTTAGGCAGCTGGATCACTAATGTAAAATCTCGGCTTGTGCTATAAGGCTTCCACGTTAAAAAGTTAT
Organism: Amblyomma maculatum; assembly: GCF_055883805.1. NCBI lineage: Eukaryota > Metazoa > Arthropoda > Arachnida > Ixodida > Ixodidae > Amblyomma > Amblyomma maculatum. The sequence goes on from NC_139344.1 coordinate 418,339,149, forward strand.
CTATCGCTGTGCGAGGGACACTGCTTTGCAGATTTTTGACGCTGAATGTGCCTTTCTTAATTCTTTTTTGTCCTAAACGATTGCTATTGCGTGACGTGTGAGCCTCTATTGTCTGCACATGCTCAATTTTCTTTTATATTCCTTGTGTTAAACCCCAATAAACAGTAGGTAGTAGAGCTTGTCAATCGTGCGTGCTTTCTTTCTATTGTCTGCGTTCAAATGTTAGCACTAACTTCATCTTTATTATGCAGAACCAACTAGCCCGGCAACATGCACATCTTACTTGTGTCCAGTAACCTCTGCAAATGCGTATCAGCCGCGTCTGTCAAAGTCCGCTACTAGGACCAAGCGGAAGAAGACCACAATCGCTTCCGCCATCGCTAGAACAGATGCGGTAATAATTGTCAGTGATTCAAAAACTGCCATACGTAACTTCTCACGTGGCAGAATATCAACTACTACCAGAAACACCCTCACGGATATCAGACTCGACAGAGAGATAAAACTCGTATGGACACCCGCCCACTAAGGGAACCGAGGCAATCAGGCTGGTCATCAACGTGCTCGAGGTTTATTCAGCCGAGCGGTGATACCTAATGCCAAGGAACTCGAAATAAAAAAAAAAGGATCACATACAGCAACCTTACACAATACTTCCAACTCTCTGGTAGAGTATTATCCGCCACCACACGTATCACTAATCACACGACAACAAATTGTCTGGAGAAAACTACCAACCAACGCCATCCCCAACCCTGCGGTTTACGCACACGTATTTCCCGACAGTATAAGCTCATTCTGCACAAGGGGGAGGGTATGGGGGGGGGGGGAGACGCCGACTTTAATCATATCCTATTGGATTGCTCAGAGGACCCGCCTCCCATGGTTCTCACATAAGCTCCCTCACCGGAATCCTCGGAAGAAGGGCTGCGCAACGCGAACACCAATATGCAATGGGGCGCCGTAAACCGCGCTGAAGAAGTCGTCGCAAGACACCAGATAAAGGCCACTTGGCTTTTCCACAAAGACCCGGTAACTATACTCCCTCTCCCTCTATCTCTCCCTCCTCCTCTCTCAGCGGAGCGTTGGCAGTGAAGGTGGAGGAGAGTACTGCAAGAGTGATTGAAACTGTCATGCTCCATGTGCGGCGAATGGTGCGATTTCCGGCCGAGCAGTGGGAAAGGACCCAGGACAAGAACCATGCGGCAGCCGCTCGGCACAGGATGTATCGCCCGCTATCTCGCATGGTTCCAATACATCTGCAGTTGCGCTCAAATTTCGCATTGCCGAGTTCCACAATTTTCAAATCCATAGCTTTGTCTCATCGGTTTTGCACACTTTAAGAAAATAAAATGAAAATTGAATCAGAACATGCTGTCGAATTTCTCTAGAAATGAATGCGCTTGCAGTTGGAGTTTACATTTGCATGCTATAATTGCTTTCTTGCTTTCCAGAGGATACTGGACGACTAACGGATAGAATGGAACGCGATGCCTCCTTTCCCACGGAGTCAGTCAAGCGCAGCAGTACACACAGAAAACGGCGTGGCACCTAAAACCACTCCGAGCCGCGGACGCTGTTTCTATTAAAGCTTATAGGTAGTGTTCAGCCTACGATCATGCTTGCCCCAATGCGGTACACGTTCTTTTTTTTTTTGGTGTTAAGTAATAGCTTATGCAGCTCGTTTCGCCGAAAAGCCGTCGGCGAGGTAGTTATCAGCACTGCGTCTGAAAATAATCCTGGGCAGCGTAAAAAAATATGTATGGTGATAAATTGGGGTTCTAGTGGTTGATGAGTAATTGGTGTGCGAGAAGCGATAACTGCGTAATGGAATATATGCAATTAATTATTCAATTAATAATAAAACAATAAACATGATAAATGATTGAAAGGAGGATCAAAAATGTCAAAATGCTCAGAACGACAAGCGAATACTTGAAGATGCTAGTTAAGAAATTGCAAGGTATGTATTTGATAAAATAATTGATTGAAATAATTCTGAAAATGAAAACTTAAAAAAGGCTGAAAGGTATCAGTATACTCACAACAAAGAGGCAAAGCCTGATGATGGTAAGTTAGAAAATTTAGAGTATGCAATAGATTAGTTATTTGAAACAATTGAAAAATGAAGCATTAGAAAAATGAACGCTCAAAAGTGTCACAGTGCTCAGACTGGAAACGTAATCCTTGCTGATGCTAAGGTTCGGTGTATAAAAAATAAGAAAAAAAAATTGAAAATAATAAAGCATCATACGTGTGTCATCATACATCATACATTATTGCATCATCTTTAATGTGGTGCGTAAGTGTCCCCTGTTGTTGCATCGAACGCAAACAGCTCGTTGCTCCCAACGAGCACTGGTATGCATCAAGTTTCAAGCGGCGTCTGAGCTTACCGGTAACGTCATCGCCCGGCAAACTATGAAAAAAAAAAAAAATAAAAAAACCAAATTATAATGATAAATTTTGCTGTGTGTGTGAAACGCTATCGCATCGTACCATTAACAGTAGAGTTAAGTCTCTAAGTGCGCCTGTAATACAGATGCATTAGCATGACACGACGCCAACCCGACAACGGTACCGGTGACCGTCCATCGTTTTGGCAAATCGTGTGAGTGGTAGGAATGAAACGATAGCCCATCTTGAAAATATTGAGTTACCCCCTCCTAATTACGCTGACGATGAACGTGGAAAAGAAGCAAACCTGGACAACGTACCTTTTCTTGATCTGGAGAAAGAGATATGTAGTGCTATTCTGAGGAATTTGATCCGACCAATGTTTCCGAATTTTCGAATTCTAGATTCTTGAAGCGGAAGAAAGATGGTAAAATCGAGAAAATGCTAGAAAATATTGCCGTAAACATTACTGTTTAAAGCAGTTTGTCATTCAGCACACTGTAACCGAACTCTACACTTACAATGAGCGCGATAGCATATACAAAGAAATCAGAGACAAGCTTCAGTGTTTAGCTGACACTTGACAGGTGTCCGTCATCGAGGAAGCCTTTCGTGCGCAGGTCGTGAGCGGTGGTAGTACTTCATGCTGCTTAGAGCATGTCTTCGCCACAATACGACAGAAAGTTGAAGCTATGATCCGGATCTTCTGTTCGGCGAGAAGTTATTTCCGCAATGAACCTCGTTAATCAGTTTTCACTCGCGCAACCTGATGTGAGCGGAGTCATCAATCGCGGCGTCATCTAGCGGAGTCATCAAACCTTGAAGTAAAAGAATAGAGTGTGCGAATAAGAGCTCATGATCCAAAATAATCTACAGACGAAATGAAGGTATTTTTTGATCTCCCAGAGATACCTTTATTATATGTTTCGCATACATGTCGCACTTTCACTTTTGCGCTTTTCCACGAGAAAAATATGCTTCTTTCCAGGGAGATATTTATGAATTATGAAACAAAACGTGACAGGACTGCCGCGAGGCCACAACACATACATTATTCTCAAACATCGCCGGAAGTTGCTGAAGTGGAGGTAATTAGTTGCGAAAGTGATCCACATTACCATAACATTTTTTTCATTGTGTGGGTGCTGGCTTGAGGAATGATATATTGAGGCATAATGTTATCTTTAACAAAAGATAAGTGCAGTGGATGAATGTAGTGGATATGCTATCAAGTGACTTAAAACCACCTTGCCATAATTTGTTCGCTATTCCAAATTCACCTAGACAGGTAGCACAGAAATGTCAGATATATTCGCAAGAAATATAACATCTTAGTTATTCTAAGCTGGAACAAATTTGACTTTAGCAGAGAAGCCACGCTTAAACTTGACGTATGGCCGGTACTCGATGATGGCGACGGGCCCCACGGAAGTGAACACGTTGTTAGGCTCGATTTCATTGCTGCAGAGCCTGCGCTAGTAAAAGATGATTAGTGGAACCTCATGAGAAGTAAGCAATCTTCTACTAGCGGCAGTGCAGTCCTGTTGTGCTTGTCGCTTCTTGTATGCTGCCACAGGCTTCACCTTATCAGTGCCATATCATCGCTGCGTAACTATACAGTTACGTTTGCATGCATGTAGGAAGAAATAGTTCACTATGATTGTGAGCTTCAGACAGGTCACAGTATCATTTGTTGCATTACTTGTGTCCTGAAGTTCGGCGTGCACCAGAAGGTTTAAAACGTTGTTCATTGTAGGCGAGTACATATACCCAAGTCTGCTGGTTTGCCCCGCAATAGGATGAAAGCGGCCATCACTTCGGCGCGTACTTACGTCTTTCCCCGATACAGCGACTGGAGTCTGATTTCGAGTCGGTCGTAGATGCAGAACCCGCGAGTCCGGTCGTACAGGTCGAATTCTGGGAAGGTGAGCTGTACTTTCATGTTGGCTGGAGCCTGCAATGAAGTTGCAGGCAAGGATGAAGCAAACTACGAAAGCAAACTTCCACGTTCATCATCATACTACTAGGGAAAAGCGCGCTCAACTACTTTTCCAATTTGTAAACCTTAGCGACAACTGCGTAAAAACGTAGCGGCTACGTAAAAGCATTAAGCCCCTCAGATATAGTTCGGTTTTCAAAACTTCTGCAGCAAGAATGAGTTGCCAGGACGTAAGCGCTGAAAATAATCACGGCAGTCCAATGTGGTGGTGATTGCTCAATTTTTCAGCTACAAGTGTCATTAATCACGCAATAAAAAATTGCTTCAAGCGGATATCATTGTGCAAGGAAGAAAAGTTCCTTCCTATATCCGAATGCAGCATAGCTTTGTTAAGCTCCACCCACCCTTCTACTGCAGAGCTTTTTCAGTTACCTTTGTAATGATCTATTTACATTTTTACCCCTTTCACTAGCGTGCACTTCTTGTGTGCAAGCAACAGTGATTTCGCCTCAAAATTCCCTTTCATTCATGTCGTACTCAGTTACCCTAAAGAAGGACTATAGGTCTCCTAGAGAGAAGAAATTTCAATATTGGGTTATTTATTCAACATCCGGTACATTGAAAATCTTCTCGCAGGCTGTCGTGATAGGCGAGGAAATGCAGGTCTATACACACTATCACGGTGAAAAGAAATGCGGACTGCGCGGCGCCTACGCGCTTCACGGTTAGAATTTATTTAGTCGTGGTTGAGCTAAGTGTTACAAGAACACGCTAGAGAGTCCGAGATGCAATCAGCTTGAACAGCTGGGCGTGTAGGCATCTCGCTATTCGCATTTCTTTATATACCCCTAAACAAGGAGCGCTATGTTTCAGCCACAGGAACAATGTTTCAGCATAGAAGTTGCGAGAAATAGAATATATTGGGAAATTTCTCACTGTAACGCTCCGCGTGCATCTAAATACGTGCTACAAAATAGTTTACAGTTCATGTCCGGACAAGCCAATCTATTGTTATGTTCATTAGTCACTACAGTGCTTAAGGCTCTGAGCACAAGGGAAGACAGTAAGAAAGGGATTGTACCTGTACCCACCAGACACAAAGGCCGTCCTGTGGCCTTTGGTTGTTCGGGTATCCGGGAGATGCGATCGTCGTCTCACGAATCACGCGTCCGCCGCAGTTGGGTCGAGCTGCGGTACACCACGAGATAGACCTTGATTTGACAACGTTTTTTTCAGCACACAGACAGCTTGCTTCAAATTTACTTGGTTTAGATTCTGAAAAAAAAAAAATATATAATTTTATCGAAAACTTCTATCGCGACGGAAATCACCGCAAGACAGTAAACTTGAGTAGCTGTTCGTTTTCGAGGCACTTTTTAAAAAAGGATCTTTTTCACATAGGGGTCCAATTAAAGAGTGGTCTAACCGGGGGATACCACATCGTCATACTTTCGGCAAACATTTTTAAATTATTCTGTTTCATTAAGCGGAAGTTGGAAAGTCGCGTATATATATATATATATATATATATATATATATATATATATATATATATATATATATATATATATATATATATATATATATACACATATATCTAGCCTACTTAATAAAAGTAGTAGAAGTGATAAAATATCTGGATGCTCGTTTAGTTGCACCTAAATATACCTTGCCGCTGAACATTTATAACAACAACCATTCTATCAATCTATTAACCATAACATCATAGGATAAGGATGCGTTCTTAGCGTTCTTGCGTTATCTTGCGTTCTTAGCAGCCTATACAAATTTTTTTTTTCATTTCTTAATACAACTAAATCGTGATTATCAGGATGTTTGTTTTTTACCAGAAGTGAACATTCATTCGGCGGATAGGTCCTGCACTCTTTATAGGCTTGTTTACGTGTTGAATTTTTTGTGTCAAAGTATCTATTTTATTAGATTACAAAAATACGCGCAACACTGTCTTGCTTGCGTCTTTCATCTGTTTTTACATTTACGGGTCTCACTGTGTTGTGACATGATTTTCTGTTCGCCCCCTTTTATAATATCCCAACAGCGACATTTAGAGGTAAATGTATTCTGATATTGATGATCTCAAGGACCGCTTTCCTAGACACGAGCAACTCTTCGAACACAGCTTCACTGAAAGGGAATATATTTCATTTGTCATTAGGAGAAAACTAAAGCCTCCTGCCAAATGGCGAGCGGATATATATATATATATATATATATATATATATATATATATATATATATATATATATATATAGGAGTGGACGAAAATTCTCTCTAACCAGACTCCTTGCGCTGCCCATTATTGCTAGTACCGAGTGGGCTGTGCAATCGCACACTTCACGCATAGCAGAGCGGCCTTGCACCTCGGTATATTTTGGTTTCAGAGACGTAATTACCTTAATTAGCGCTCCTTTTAGTAGTAATGTCATCGGGACAGTAATGGGTGATCGTTAACTGCACAAACAATCAAAGAAATCGCAATATGACTGCCGAAAGCGTGTGCTGGAAGCATGCATCTACAGTCCGAGTACGGCTGTGATGTTTCAGCTTCACCTCTTTCCAGTCTATCCTTATTCAATTCGCCTATGAGCGTCTTATGTAAGCCAGATAGACTTAGGACCAATGACAGAATCGCGAGTATGATGCCCATTTCACTCACTCCGCCGTAGTAGCCACGCACGCTAGGCAGGCCGTGCCTAGCCCTCCGTGCCAACGATACGGTGGATCGCTTCCGCCAACGCAAGAGCGTGCTAAAATTTGTTCACTTAAACAATAAACCGACCGCAAGAAAAAAAAAAAAAATCTTTCGGATTTCTGACCCAAACCGTGTTATTGATAATTGGAACACAAATAAGTTACGCAACACATTGCTTCTGGTGCGCACGCAGCTCATCGTCTGCACGCTGGCTCCGCTGCTAAGGCGTCACCGAAACTTGCATCTTCCTTTTACTGATACTAGGGGATCGGCAGTAAGGTAGTTCCACGAGAGACTATTTACTCTAGCGCTGAGCAATTACAAAGCGTCGTCGGATGTGCCTTCGATGCGAAACAATTTAGGCCTAGCGAAGATTAGGGAGTAGCGCTCGACGAGAGTGCCATAGTCCGCCGCGCCAGCGGGTGGCACCGCTTTCGTAAGCGCTGCTGTATGTGCTGCGAATTTGTCTTCTTTCATGGCGCAGCTGAGACAGCACGTTTTTAGATGTTTTGCTCAACAATACGTCGGGCAAACGATGCTGGTTCGGGACGGTGGTATGCGATGTTGTTGCGCCGCAGGACGAACACCAAGGCTTTATAAAAACGTCGACGGATGGTACTTTAGACACTACTTCTGTTATGTGCTGGTCTTGAACCGTGATTTAACTTGAAAGTATATATTGTTGAAGCAGGACAGCTCGATCCTGTATCGAAATGGGTCGCATTTCAATGTGGCGATAACTGGAAAGCACCTTTCGCAGTATCTGCATTCCGCGTTCGGCAGATGCCCGTGCGGTTCATTTGCTTTGTTGGTGTGTACAGTTACCATTACGATTACAAAATATAATTGAAAATACATCCATCGTGAAATATATAACAGATACATCCTCACTGCGGAAGTGGAGCACAGTTCTTCGCAGACACCCCGGCCGCTAGGGCTGTTTCCAACAGCTGCCGCTATGTCAAACGGATGGTATGCTGTTTGCTGGCGCGCAGAAACCACAAATAGCACCAAGGTGTCGGATAGCTTTCACGTGCACCACGCAACAACACTTTTACATTGCCACACCGCAGCATCAACACGCACAGCACAGCCTAAGATGGCGTTCAGAGGAGCCGGAGCGGACGTACCCATTTGGGCTCATACGGGGCGCCACCATCAGACAGACTAAGATGGCTGCACCCAGGCATCGAAACTAAAAAGGCCTAATACGCTAGTGGCTTTCTTTTCCTTCGCTTTCTTATCGCTGGAGATGTGCAACGTTCTTCCTTACCCTACGCTGAAGAGGCTTTAGTGCTATAAGACGTTAACGGTGTGTACCAAACATTCCAAGCTTTGCTTCTTGATGACGGTGGTAGTACAAATGAGAAGTCCATGTACCAATTTCAAGAGCTTGCGTGAAGTTAGGATGTAAGTTTATGATGTGAACCTCAGGCACGAAGTGAAAGACAATAAACGAAGACCAAGCACAAATATTCTACTTCACGCCTTAGATGCGAAGGTAACTGTTCGAATATATGATAAGTGGGAGGCTCAGCGCGGAACAGACAAGGACAGGAGAGGCACACAGGACGAGCGCTAACTTACAACTGAAAATTGGAAGGGAAAGAGTACGAACTCGAGGAAAAATATGTGCGCATGCTCTATAAAGCCCTGAATTTGCAAGACTGGAAAGATAATTCAAGATAATCTAGAGCCACCCAAAAGCAGATAAAACAGAAGAAATAGAGACGAAATACCGGAAGCATACAAAAAACTTACACAGCATTTAAAAACGATGCTTCCTTTTTCAACAGAACAACCGACGTTTCACTTACGCACTTATCGGTTGCTAATCTATGGATGAATGACGTCTCAAGAAGCTCTCTTGCTAATTGCACTTTAGACCGACCAAGAACTTTTGTTTCCCTGAAAAGCGGATGGCATTTGCAACTTAAACAATGCCTAGGCAGGTTATTAGATTGAGACGATTTAAACGATGCAGCATGTTCCCTTAAGCGCTCATTTAGACATCGGCCAGTCTGGCCTATATAGGCACGGCCACAGCTTAGAGGGACTTCATACACAACACCCGCTTTACAGGTAACGAACTTAGTTACATGCTTCACACTACATGCCGGTTTCTGGTGGCTTAGGCTCGTCAGAGCGCCCAGAATAGACAGTTTTCGAGGTGCCGTGGAAACAGCGTCTACATCGAACTTTCCCGCTATTCTCTTTCGGTTGTGCGTTACGCGGTGAACGTAAGGCACCACCACGTATTTCTTCGTTCACCGTTACGTTCACCGTTTCGTTCACCGTTACGCTCACCGCGTAACGCACAACCGAAAGAGAATAGCGGGAAAGTTCGATCTAGACGTTGTTTCCACGGCACCTCGAAAACTGTCTATTCTGGGAGCTCTGACGAGCCTAAGCCACCAGAAACCGGCATGTAGTGTGAAGCATGTAACTAAGTTCGTTGCCTGTAAAGTGGGTGTTGTGTCTTAAGTCCCTCTAAGCTGTGGCCGCGCCTATATAGGCCACACTGGCCGATGTCTAAATAAGCGCTTAAGGGAACATGCTGCATCGTTTAAATCATCCTAATCTAATAACCTGCCTAGGCATTGTTTAAGTTGCAAATGCCATCCGCTTTTCAGGGAAACAAAAGTTGTTGGTCGGTCTAAAGTGCAATTAGCAAGAGAGCTTCTTGAGACGTCATTCATCCATAGATTAGCAACCGATAAGTGCGTAAGTGAAACGTCGGTTGTTCTGTTGAAAAAGGAAGCATCGTTTTTAAATGCTGTGTAAGTTTTTTGTATGCTTCCGGTATTTCGTCTCTATTTCTTCTGTTTTATCTGCTTTTGGGTGGCTCTAGATTATCTTGAATTATCTTTCCAGTCTTGCAAATTCAGGGCTTTATAGAGCATGCGCACATATTTTTCCTCGAGTTCGTACTCTTTCCCTTCCAATTTTCAGTTGTAAGTTAGCGCTCGTCCTGTGTGCCTCTCCTGTCCTTGTCTGTTCCGCGCTAAGCCTCCCACTTATCATGTATTACCAACTAGCCCAGAACTCTACTTTGCTTAACTGTTCGAAGCTCCTGTCAAAGCACTTGACTAACGATTTTCATCATCTATGTACATAATGACTAAATTACTGACGGTGGAGCTACCTGATTTGTACCACGTTTTAGTGTTTAGAACGAGCCTCTTCTCTTTGGTTGCGCTCGTCTTTTGTAGCTAGAGCTACATTGGCCACAGTCTCCCCTTTTGCCTTGCCTGTCCGTGTCTGTCCGCGAGAAGATGAAATAGTGGAAGGAAAAGAAGAAGAAGGAAGAAGAAGAAGAAGACTGAAGAAAAATAAGTGCACGAGGAACATTCCAATCAGTGGCGTCGTGATCGCTGCGCGTGTTGGACCTGACTGTGTTCGCTGTCGGTGTGTTCGCAGCTGATCTGCCCTGTCCGAGTACCCCGAAAAACCCCCATCTTACATTTGGTGGAGGTGCCGGGTAAGCTCTATCCTATCGCCCTGGAACTCCGCAGCCGCACGTTACCACCTCCTGCGATGCCTGAAGGCAGCAACCATGAAGCCGTACGTATTGGCTCGCCTATCATCTGTTCCGGCTCAGACCCCGAGCGAGACCCCGCCATCAGCGGCACTGACGACCGTGACGTCGAGGACTGGCTCACACCCTATGAGCGGGTGGGAGCTTACAACAAATAGGACGCGGAAACGAAGCTCAGCAACGTTATTTTCTATCTCACCGGCGTAGCAAACCTATGGTTTCGGAACCGTGAAGCGGACATTCCATCATGGTCCATATTCAAAGCCAGCTTCTCTGAAGTTTTCAGCCGTCCGGCTCTGGGGAAACTCCGCGCTGAACCGCGCTTGCGTGCGAGGTCTCAGCAGGTTGGCGAGAATTTCACGAGTTATATCGAGAACGTCGTCGACTTGTGTAAGCGCGTGAAAGCTCAGATGTCAGAGGCCGACAAGATCAAGCACATTCTGCAAGGCACCGATGACGACGCCTTTCAGATGCTGACGGCTCGAGATATCCGCACCGCCGCGAAAGTTGTCACACTGTGTCAAAGGTTTGATGAACTCCGCAAAAAAATGGCTATAACTCCAGCGAGCACCATGCACTCTGAGTCGCTTGCTGACCAGACAGATGCAGGTGAACATTCTGCGCTCCTGCCACAAATCAAGAGCTTCATTTGAGAAGTTGCTCGACAGCTCTCCCTTATGTCCTGCCATGAAGAGCCTTCGTCACACCTAGCTCTCAGTTTGCGGCAGATTATTCAAGAACAAGTAGCTGAATCGCTTCCTCCAGCCCCTCAATCCATGCCTGACGCAGCGCCGTTGACATATGCGGCTGTTGCTGCCCGCCCACCACCTACATAGGCTCCGCCGCAACCTGCCTACGTTCAGCCGCCTCCTTCTCCTGCTCGAGAACCTGCGCAGTTTACTCGACCGGCTCCATGATCACGCAATCCCTGGCGCACGACAGGTAACCGGCCAATTTGTTACACTTGAGGGCTGGCTGGACATATTTCCCGTCATTGCCGAAACCGTCTCCCAGTGTCAGCACCACCTGCTCATGGTTCTGAGTACTGGTCTTCGAAACCACAGTATTCCGCGCCTACTGAGCCTCCAGCCAGCGGTCTTTTCTCCCCAGACTGCTCAGCCATGTCCGACCGCCGTTCACTGTCACCGAGACGCCGCTCTATCTCTCTGATGCGACGCCGACAGAAAGCTTCACGTGAGGAAAACTAGAGGCCGCAGTTTCTGAGGCGAGAACGGTGACCCCATCGAATTTCCCAAGTCCTCATCTGTCGCCAGCCAACCTTATTGTAGTTTTCGTCGAGGGTATTGCTGTCATGGCTCTAATTGATACTGGTGCTGCGATTTCGGTAATGGACGCAAAAGAAGGTTGCTCTTTAAAGATAGTGAAGACGCCAATTGCAGGACTTTCGTTGCGAACGGCCAGCGCTCAGCATATCAAGCCTTCTGCTGCGTGCACCTGCTCGAGTAGCGATCCAGATTTGCCTTTATACGATTGAGTTCGTCGTGCTGCCAAGTTGCTCACACGCTGTAATTTTAGGCTGGGATTTCCTTTCGCGTCAGGCTGCTATTACCGATTGTGCTCGAGCTGAAGTGGGGTTTTCGACTTTTCCCGATGCCTTACAAGACGCTGATCCATCGAATTCCTGTGCTGAAGCCCTCGTCACTGAAGATATCGACTTTCCTCCCTGCTCTTCTGTGCTTGTTCGGGCCGCTTGTGCCTCTGTTATCGATGACACTGTTCCCGTCACACCAGCCCATACTTTCCTACGCCGCAATTGTCTTCTATTGCCCTACGCTGCGCTCGCTATTTCCGCTGGCCTTTCCACGTTATGGGTCTCTAACCCACTTAACTCCCCTACTGCTTTGCGCCATGGTGAATGCCTCGGCATATCCTAGCCAGTCGCATCTCTTCTGATCTCTGAGGAACCTGACGATGTGCCGCTCTCTGCCATGGCTGCGCTCAGCCCGTCTTCACATGCACCCCCCCCCCCCCCCCCCCTCTAGACTTGTTCCTGCGTTCCATCGATGCTGATCTTCCTCCTGCGCAGCGCACTCAGCTTTTCAACCTACTACATGACTTTGGCTCCTCCTTCGACTCTCATCGGAGTTCTTCTGGTCAAACTTCTACAGTTACTCATCGCATCGACACCGGCACCCAAGCACCGCTGCGACAGCGCCCCTATTGCTTGTCTGCAACTGAACGCCAGGCTATTGATGACCAAGTCGATCTAATGATCTAGAACGGCGTGATTCAGCCCTCAAGCAGCCCTTGGGCGTCACCTGTTGTCCTCGTAAAAAAGAAAGATGGTTCGATCCGCTTCTGTGTCGATTATCGACGCCTTAATAAGATTACGCGCAAGGACGTCTACCCTCTCCCGCGCATCGACGACACTCTCGACTGTTTGCAAGTCGCCGAGCTCTTTTCTTTCCTAGGTTCTCGTTCAGGGTACTGGCAAGTTCCCCTGGAAGCAGCTGATCGCCCTGAAACTGCCTTTGTAACTCCAGACGGCTTGTACAAATTTACACTTATGCTGTTTGGCCTTTGTAATTCTCCGGCAAAATTTGAGCGGGACACCATTTTTCGTGGCCTAAAATGGAAGACATGCCTCTGCAATTCGACAACATTGTCGTCTTTTCTCCTGACTTGGACACACACTTCTACCGTCTGAAGCACGTTTTGACCTGCCTATATGATGCCGGACTGCAGCTGAATTTGAAAAACAAAAATGTCCTTTTGCCGCCCGCCAGCTCACCATTCTCGGCCCCGTTGTCTCCAAAGAAGGTGTATCTCCAGACCCTGCCAAACTTCGTGCCGTTGCAGCCTTTCCCAAACCGACTTCCATCAAAGATCTACGCAGCTTCCTTGGACTGTGCTCTTACTTTCACCGCTTTATTAGAAATTTTGCTTCCATTGCTGCTTCCTTGACAGAACTTCTGTCCGGCAGTTCCGACCTTTCGTCGTGGTCGCCAATGTGCTACAATGCCTTCAATGCTTTACGTCGCATCCTCACGGCACCACCTGTCCTACGTCACTTCGATCCCAAAACGCCTACCGAGGTCCACACGGACGCCAGTGGTGTTGGTCTCGGCGCTGTGTTCTCTCAGCGCAAATGAGGCTATACTGAATACGTGGTCGCCTATGCTAGCCGTACACTCAAGAAGGCTGAATCGAATTACTCTGTTACTGAAAAGGAGTGCTTAGCGATTATTTGGGCTCTTACTAAATTCCGTCCTTACCTAAGCCAGAGGTAGTAACATAGATGAGGAGCACTGGTGTTGTAATGTGGATTAGAGTTGTGTAAGTGGTGGTCATTATTGCCGAATTCCCTCATTCGCGCCGTGTCGGTGACGATGGCTCCTTGTCTCTTGCAGTGCCTCTAAAGGTTGCAGAAATACCGACTGTAAGCAATGTTTTTACCTGTACAGTTGTTCGGCAGTGTGATGCTGAAGCACTAGGAACTAAAACGTACCATGGCTGTTGTTACTGATGGCCAGCATTGCGATTCAGCTGCTCGGCTCTAAATTCCACAGATACAAACTGAACGGTTTGACACAATGAAGCAACGTTTTCTACAAAAAAAAGAAAGAAGGCTTGAATCCATCAGATCACGAAATCGAGCCGAAAGTGTAAGTTAATTTTGGCATTACTCACAGTAGTACGATCGACGGAGCCTCTCACATCGCTCTCCTCCAGTGTTTGGCGGGCAAACACATTTGCAGTTGTTGTCCACGAACCCTTCGTTTTCACACCGTGGCTTGCTGGCGCACGCCGCTGCGTCGCAGGAATATAAAGCAGGTCAAATTGGTAAATACGTAAGCAGTTTATTTGGACGCTGTCAGTTTTGTTCACAAAACCTTCACACGACTACCGGCCTTTCGGTTCAGATGACGGTTAGTGCATCAGCTCCCTGTGAGAAGATGTAGTTCCAGCTGTCGCTCTGAAACTTCGTGGGATTGTCTGTAGTAAGCACTGCTTGCAACAGAAAGTTTGTTGCCATTGATTCGTTCTCATTCTTTCTCATTCTATCCAATGTATTGATCCGAACGTGCAGACAAACTGTGAGCCTGCTGAGAGCTTTGATTTGTTTTTCTAGTTTTTTGAACATCTAGCATTATTTTTTGACAATATACTTCTTCACGAAAGAAAGGCACCTTGCTTTTCGGGGCCTAGTATTGTTTTCCGAAATGAGTAACTCGAGTGCGAACTGATTTACAATGATCAGCTCCTTAGAACGTACACAACTGAATGTGCACGAGCATGTGGCCATCCAATGGGTTCTACAGATATTACTTGATCTCCCTTTGTCGTTCTCACTTGAAAAAGAAGACTGGATGCTAAAAGGACGGTGCAAGCGTTTGCAGGCGCTCGGCCTTGCGTTCGTGAAAGCAGCGATGAAAACTACACTGATGGTGGTTTGCTTGCTTTATGAGTTATACGGTTTAAGTCCTAAAGTGACTCATGCTGTGAAGAACGCCGAAGTGGAGGCGTCCAGAAGTTTCGACTACCTGCGGTTTTTTACTTGCACTGATATCGCATAATAAACATAATAAACGGTGCCTTGCTTTTCACCTTCTTCGAAAAGTGGTCACCATGGTAGGGATTTGATTCGGTTACCTTGAATTCAGCAGCGTGCGCTCCAATATCTAAGCTACTGTGGCTAGGCTGGCTCTGATATGCAGCTCCCGGATATATATTATGCTGGCATAAGAAGTGAAGAAACTGATCATGAGTAATATTTGCCCACTGTCTTGTGAACCCGTGCAATATATGCAGTTTTTTCTCGATCGGGAGTAATGCGATAGGCATGGATAAGTTCACCTCCTAATGAAATGAATGCATAATGAAAGCCGCGGATACTAACAGCTACAACAATATTATTCTTATACACTGCAACAACAACGCTGCGTGTGTACAGGGCCGCAATATATATTACAGAAAAGATTGGCCACTCTTCATCGCATTCAAAACCCTTAATACAACGCTTAATGTTTCTGTTTGTCTCAAGCGAATGCGAGAACGCTTCAGGGAAGAAATAAAACTTCGTGAGATGTGTCTACGTTGAAGCGAAGTTTGCGTAGGCTTATTACAAGTGTTACGCTGCTATGTCGGTCTAGTGAAACCTTAAGAGCCGACATATTTCAATCACATTTTTATATGTTTTTCTCAGTGCAACTTGATAAAATCTGTGGCCGCGTAAGCGACGGCTTCAGGTCGGCTCACCGTCGCACTGGTAGAGGAAGTTGGCCTTGCGCCGGTCACGGAACGTCAGTCCATTGTGTCGCCGTACAATCGGCGTCAACATCGGGTTCACCGGGATGAGTGTCTTCATCTCCGGCGAAGCTGCGAATGCCTGCGTTGGCATAGTTCACAGGGGCCATTGAACACCTACAAAAACATTCTGTTGGCTCACTAGAGGAAGGCGCAGCGCGTTAATTTGCAGGAGGCGATCTTAAGCAAACAGCAAGTATCTACATATACCATGGCTCATGTATGCCATTAGGTTCCCACGCCAAGCGTGTGAAAGTCACTGAGAGCTGGATGAAGCCTGAAAGCTGCTTGCCACTGCCATCTTGAAGTAGTGAAACATAGTAGAGACACAAGCGTTACTCTACGCGAGCATGTATGTAGTAAAAATTACAAGGTAAAAATATTCATTTAACAAAAATAACGTTTATTCTGCCCGTCTAGACTTGCTTTGTGCATGCAGAAATAATCTATTACTTCTATATAGTGCGAAAAGTGAGAAATGACCCGAAGAAGGTTTCTGTCAGCTTTGAATGTGCAGCTCTTTTCCTGGTCTTTTGACAATTTTTGTTATGCCGTTGCAGTCAAGATAGCTACAGCGCCTGCGGCGATAGGATTTGTAGAGCTAGCTGGTTTCTGTTTCGTAAGCACATAAACGTTCGCGCTTAATGAAGGCACACAGAAAGATCACAGAGCGAGATTTCATCCTGTATTCTTATATTCTCGTCACTCAATCGCGAGATCGCGCTTGCCTAAAGAAGAAACTAAGCATTATAAAAGAAAATTTTAGTTCATGTGAACCCTAAATGACAGGCTGTGCGGATTGAAATAAATGTGAAAAGCTGTCATATTCCAGGCGCCTGTACGCTTAAAATATCTGGCCACTGTCCGCCAAATTAATAACAAACCTGCCGAACTTTACAGATGTGTACGCAATATAGAGTGACTTCTCGATCAGTACCAGAAATCTTCGATGGTGTTGAGCCCGGAAGGCTACTCTAAATGACTGTGACGACTATGTCCGATGCAAAACAGGCGCTCATGGCACAGGCAAACCTAGGGGTAAGCCCACTTGACAACTATTCACAGCGCGCTCTGCTATGGCGTTCAGCTGCTCGCCCAGAGGTCAAATATCGCGAACTAGGTCATGCTGTCTCCTTGGCAGCGTTTAGGTGCAACTCCTACCGTTGGCGAGTAGTGCATGACTGAGGTGTAGTCGTAGCGGGCTCCGTACTCCCGCTTGTTCTGGTCCGGGTCGAACTGGCTGCTGTAGTTTGTCTCAATGTTCGGGTAGTTGACCTTTATAAAGCGGTCCCGGTCGGCGCGAGACTGCTCGTGCAGGAAGCCGATGGCGTGGCCGATCTCGTGCACCACTGTATTCAGCCACGCAAAAAAAAAGAAAAAAAAAGAAAAAGAAAACATGACGTGTGTCACACTTTGGCCAAAACGTGCACAAACAAAAAGGCTTAGCAATCCCTTTACAGCCGCAGGCTGTCCTGTGGCTAGCCTCATTACGAACAAACCATTGATTGGCTAAAAATAGAATAGTCGGACATAGCCATATATAGTCGAATTTCTAGCGAAAAAGATGAAGAATTGCGATGTATTTGATCGTGTAAACAATGTGAAAGCCACAGATACATTTTTATGGTAGTTTAATGCCTGAGGCGTTGATGGGACCAACAGCTTAAATTTCATAAAGCATCCAAATGCGGCAGTGGGTGATACAAGTGATGAAACGTGTACAATATGGATGAACTTCAGACAGATGAATGAAATCAACGCGCATATTTTTTTTAATGCTTGTCATGACTGAATTTTAGGAGAAAAATAAAGGAAAAGTAACAGTTACATTGAGAGACTTTCCCCGCAGTGCGTGCCTATTGGTGGCAAAGCAAAAGTGTGATTGAGGAAAGTTGAGATGGACTGGCATATTCACAGTATTCAAGGCAAGCTTTAGGCCATACTCATCTAACTGCAAGACATGATGGGATTGTCGTGATATTGCTCCGTGACATAAGCACCGAGATTGGAAAAAACTTGCCAGCTACATTATATGAATGACAGGCACGTTTGCCGCTTCTTATTTTGATGGTACCTTCACCTATTTTGCAACAAGATTGGATTGTTTCTTGGCACTAACCTGAAGCCAGTAACAGGCACAGCAGTGCCTTTAGCGCCAATATTTGCGCTGAAAGGATTGCTATGGTGTGATCCGGAACGCAGATGCGAAGAGATATATTGAAGGGAAGCTTCCTGACTTCCACTCTAAGGGATCAGCGTCAGAAATACAGGTGGCCGGAACATTCTTTAGTAGTCTCACAGGGGAGTTTTTAAAATTATAATGCGAACATTTAATGCTTGACTGTAGCACGAAAGCAAATAAAGTTTATTAACTTTCTCGTTTAAGCTACAATTGCCCTCTGATCTCGAGTGCGGGACCTCCATACGCGTCGTAGTGCACAGCATACCTCTTCCTTCGCCTCGCCAGCTTTTTATGCATAAACTGGAGTAGCGGCGTCTAGGCATGATGCCGAGCTCACTGAAAGAAATGAGCCCCTCCCGTTTTTTTCTCAAAACTTACAACACGCCATGCCGTTTCCGGCGTGCGGGTCTTCGGGGCGCTGCCAAGGTCTATGGTGCAGCCGGCGCTAAACTGAGAAACAAGATGCGAAGAGCCATGTTTTCATATTTTTAAGTGGAAAAGCCTTCATGTTCTTAAAAAGTAGAGCGCATAGACTTGTATAATCGCAACCAAACAAACATTTGAGCGTCAGTTATGGAGCTTACCCTTTCACAGCCTTCACCGATAGAGATGTTCTGAACGGAACCGATATGACCGAAGCGAGACCAACACCTGCGTCCGAGCAATTCAAAGCGCGTTAGTAAGGCACATTGTAATAAAACAAATCATAAGAAAAAATAACCGGATAAGCAAGACGTATGAAGATTACGAGACCTAAGACAGGCATCAAAGTGCGTCCCGAGCACTAACTATAAGCGAAGACTTTTGAAGGGTCATATTAACATATCAAAGTCCCTATATCGAATAGTATGCACTTAACAGGTTTCGATTCTGAGAAAAGTGAAAGAACAATTAAAAAATAATAGGCTGCGCTTCCCCACGGTAACCGAGCTGTGCAAACCCTGACAGTGCGGATCTAGTCTCCTAGTTGGGCGGCAGTCATCTAGCATCAAATTAGCGGAGATGCACAGTTTTATTATAGTGCAGGTCAGAGTAACTTCAATAACGATCAGCAAAATAAAACTGCCGATGTCACTCACAAATGCCCGCTTCAAAACATAACGATGTTTTTCGACGTTACGACTGGGCATCAGTTTTTATCAAAATGAAGCCCCCAGTTGAAGACCCGTAAATTTGAATGCAGCATTGCACTAGTATAGGTTGCCATTGATGTCAACACCTATAATGAGGGTCACATTTTAGCTTAATTTTAATACTACTGCCGTTACCGCGACTCAACAAGAAAGACGAAGAGAAAGCGTTCTCATTCAGTGCCTCATTCCAGAGCGAGCTGAAACTAAATAAATTTAAACGAGTAGCGCAGAGCAGGGGAGCAGATTCTTAAAAACAAAAAAGCAATATTATTATTTCTGCATCTTACACGTGAGCAAAGTAACTTTTCAAGGGATGAAACAAAGTGCAACAATGCTTCCCATGGTGCGTTTATACGATAGATTAGCACGCCGTATAGAAACGTGCTGGGAAAGCGAAGTTGTGCATTTGTGCGTGTATTTATAGGGGCTACCACTTTTTACCGCGGAAACAAGGCAGGTCCACCGGGGCAATACAACCAGAGTTTTCTGAAGGCTATTCACGTCTGTATGGTGCAAAGTTTAAACTCATCAATCCATTAGGTGAAGTTACAGAGAAGGCTGTTATTGTATGCTGCTTCGCAGTTTTCAGGCCCCGGCACAGAGACGGGTGAAAGGTCCAAAGCAAACAGACCCTTTTCCTTTGAAGAACAGTATGAAGTCCGTAGTGGTGTCTTCCTTCTGAAGCTCGCGGAAAGTGAGACACGAATTGTTCATCCAGTGCGCGATGCCCTGTCGAATCAAGTCCGCCTCGTTGGCCGCTGCGAAAATTGCGCACGAACAGGCAACCAGTGAAACTCACGTACGAATTCATGCGTGCGTCGTTGTGCATATCATAGTAGTAGTTTTTTGTGTGCATTACGTTCGGGTACTTATAAAGAAACTAGACGTGTGCTTTGCGCACGCTGACGTGAAGCAAAAACCAATAAGGAAAAGAAAGTGTTACCCAGCGCTCCTAAATAGCGCAAATACGGTCTCTGACTAAGCCGAAGCGGCGGCCATGCCATCCGTTGCTGGGACGTTTGAATAAAAATAATAGTTCAAAGTTACGTTAGGGACTGAGGCTCATTAAAGTGATATCGCATGCTGATGCTGAAAATTGGAACAAATGCGTTTAATGCAGGCTTACTCTGCTGTTGAGTGATTTCAGTGAAGTTGTCATATTTGTAAATTTCCCGGTTGTTCTCATAGGATACGGCG
This sequence comes from Amblyomma maculatum, assembly GCF_055883805.1. Lineage (NCBI taxonomy): Eukaryota > Metazoa > Arthropoda > Arachnida > Ixodida > Ixodidae > Amblyomma > Amblyomma maculatum. The sequence goes on from NC_139344.1 coordinate 418,359,516, forward strand.
GCAACGAAAATTGAGCGTTTGACAAACAAAGTGAATTTGTAAATTTCAGGCTTTCCTACTTGAGGTCGCTGCGTATGATAACTGTAATTTCATTATTCAATCTTACTCACTGCGCAGGCCATAGTAGTTTTTTTTTTGTACATTACGTTCGTGTACTTATAACGAGACTAGACGTGTGCTCTGCGCATGCTGACGTGAATGAAAAACTAATAAGGAAACGAAAGTGTTACTCAGTGCTCTTAAACAGCTCAAATATTGTCTCTGACTAAGCCGAAGGGGCGGCCATACCGTCTGGTGCCCATGACTTTTGACTAAATGTGATAGTTCCAAGTTGCTTTAAGGTACCGAGGGAGGGTGGGGGATGCTCTGGCTCATTGATGTGATACCGCATGCTAATGTTGAAAATTGGAACAAACGTGTTTTAACGAAGACTTACTCTGCTGTTGACAAATTTCAATGTAGTTGTCCTATTAGTCAATTACCCGGTTGTTCGCAAAGGGTACTGCGGCAACGAAAATTGAGAATTTGACAAAGTGAATTTGTAAATTTCAGGCTTTCCTACTTTAGGTTGCTGCCACAATAACTGTAATTTTGGTGTGTATAGATCACGTGATACCTTAATAGACTGCTTTATCATGTTCGCAACCTATCAACGTTATCGTTTCTTTTTCTTTTGTCATTTCGTTTACAGTAATGTGCATTCGGTAGAAGACGTCAGTGTACGTACAGCTTTCATCGATCTTGTACGGAACGATGCCTCCGGGCCAGGTGATGTCTCGAGAAGGTTGCAGCGCGTACATCTCCTTCAGGTCACGCTCGGTCATCATCATGTCACCCTGGAACATCACCTGACCGCCTTCCATCTTCGGCATCTCACCCATCATCTTCTCGTACTGCGAAAGGAGTATACAAAAAACGTTGGAAATAACAGGCGCTATGCTCGCGGGAAAGGCGAGTGGGCAAAATGCTGGTTTCTCCTTCAATGAATGACATTGTTTTGAAGCACTGCATCGGGTTGGTGGCGTAGAAGACAAGCTATTGATTGACTGAACGGCTGACGTATCAAAGGATTGACTATACATTTGACAGATAATATCGCTCGCAGCAGGCTTTGAAAAATGTTCTCTCGCAAGCTGTGACAAGCAAACAAAGGGATTCCACAATGATGCTTACCATTTGCGTTTTCTCCCTTTCGTCGTGAATAACTTCTGACTGCGCTGGGAAAAGGTGCTCAATAGTCTGCGTGGGAGCAAGTGTTTTAAAGTAAAGTCATTAGCTCTCCCTGAAAGCAGTGGGTAAGAAACATCGTTTAGGTTCTTTTGTTTCATTAAATAATTGTGTAGAGAAGTATTCTGACCTACAAATCCTTCCATCATAGTTTAGAAAATTTGTATTTTGTTTTTGGTCTAGGGTTCTCAGCAGGGACATTACTTTGAGGGAGTGAAAGATCACTATTGAGCTGACACCTTCTTCTCAAGGCTTATTATGAAATGATTGTCACGCTAAACAATTTATCACCCCTCCTTCATAAACGGGGACATTATTATAACACCTAAAATCTTCACAACTAATATTGTCAAGGGCCTCGTTCCTGTTAGATACTTCGAGGGATGTAGATACCAACAGTAACGAGGGAAGGTTGTGGCGCTGCCCTCAGAAGAACCACCCCAGTCCCACCGTATGTTTCTTCGGCTTTTAGGCTCTCTTGGTGCACTGAGCCATTTATTTTAAGCGAGTTCGTCTGTCATATCTCATAGATATAAAGCTTTGAGGTATTTTATATGGTTGTCTGTATATGTCATGGAAACTCGGCACGCATTGCGTGCGCTTGTTAAAGAATAATGCCATGCTTGCTGACCATGCTGCTAACAAATAAAAAACCTCGAAAATTTGCTATTCTGTGCAAAAAGCTGCTTACCTCTTCGTACTGCGCCCACGCCAATCCTAATAACAGGGGTAAAAGGACTGAAGCTCTCGGTACCATCATGATTGGAAGGTGCGCCTTTTATCAGAGGTAAAATCCTCAGTCGACGGCAGCAACACGAGAAAGCGAAGTCGGGCGGTGTTAGCAGGGAAAGAATACTCTACTTCTAAAGCACCAACAGTCAAGTAGCCATGTACATATTGATGCAAACTTTAGAACAACGCGCTGTCCGAAGCAAGCGTTCAGCCGTCTTTGGCAACGGCTGGCTTATTTCCGCTGCCGAGGCGTGCGTTCAACAAGCTGAGTGGCGTTGCAGGCATCGGTCGGTTTCTCCTTATAACAGTGTCCATCAGGAAGCGAATGTCGGAGTGGTTGCGACCGCGAATCGAACCCCGAAAGACGGGACCGGAACGATATTTCTCCTCCTGTGAGACACATGGTAAGGATGATGATAACCGACGACGCAGCTTCACAGCCCTCTGATATCCTGGGCGGTGTCTCGGCACACGGGAAAGTAACCGGTGACGAGAAGAGGAAGTCGGGACGGAACATAAGTGGGGAGTGGTTGGTTGTGGAGGAGGCCAAGCTCTGCTGCTTTCTGCTAGTAGTTCCAGTATTTCGCCACTTTGATAATGTCTCGTTTCGAGCGCCTACATTTTGTCGAGGGATTGCATGCAGGAACAATGTGTGTGTGTGGCCTTTCGCTAGACCTGAGGGTTATGTCCTGTTTCTGCCATTACAACGGCCATGCTACAACTGCCGAAAATAAACGTAACTTTCAATACAGAGGGGGTGGTACCACTAAGCCAACCCTTTTAGCAGAAGTACGAACCTGTATGTAGTGAGACTGAGGCCCCTCTATGCTACAGGCGATGCAAATATTGTTTAATATTAGCCCTGAAGTTGCTTTATTGCGAAAGCAGTAAATAAAAAGGTTTCGAGCTTTCCGCCTAGCGCGGCCGGTAGCTACGTCTTACCCACATGACGCTGTGACGTCACACCCCCCGTGACACTAGGGTGAGAGCTGGGCTACCAACTCAAGCGGTTGGCAGGAGCTGCCTATACTTGGGTCTCTCGTTTCACATGGGACGGTTATGTCGGAATCAGCCTACTAAGACCCTGGCATTCACGTTGCTCCTATAGGCCACTAAGGCACGTTCATACGGCTTGGTTAAAGCGGGGCTTTGTATGTGGGCTGACGAAGAAGAAAAAGAGAAGAAGAAGAATGCTCGGTCACCCGCAGCTAATGCTTGCGCTTAATATTGGCTAGAGCAGTGTTGAATCCTTGTAATTTTTTCCTATTGCGACATCGAAAATTTGTTTTCATTTATTTGTGCCGCCCTGAAATTTCCCTGCCCTAGCTCACAGGCGCGAGCGCAGTCTCTCTCTGCCTCCTTCATGTTGTTTAGTCTGTTCTATATAGACGCAACAAATTTTCACGTCCAGCTTTCTTAGAGATTGCTTTTAACTGGGATACCTCTGTGGAATATTCGTAGTTGCTGTTGCGAGTTATATAAATAGAAATAGTGAAATACTTCAATGTGTTTTGAAATTTTGCTGTGAAAGCTTGTGCTTCACTCGCACCGAGCATTCTGTACTGCCTTAAATCATTTTGCCACTATCATAGCAGCAAAATGTAAACGTACTGATCAGTTATCTGGAAATTCAATTGTCATGTAGTAGATTTGAGATAGGCGACAAAATTCTTTCATTCATAGAATCGTCTTCTCCAGAATTCTCGGTATGATTTTAGAAGAATCTTCCATAACCATGTCTTAATATAGATGCTATCATACGGTTCGCTTTTATAATGCTCAGAGAGAGGCCTGGGAGTGAGTGTACATGACATGCTATAGACGATTTTAGTTTTGGTGCTTAGGTACTTAGGCTCCACGATAAAATATTCATTTTATCGTGGAGCCCTGTATGAGCCAAACGGGAAAAGTCCGCAAAGATTCCACTCGCCGCCATCTTGGGCTGTGCGTGCGCCATTGGTGTTATGGTAGAGGCAGTGTATACAACGGCTACTGCGCACTTCGCGTGTAAGCTGTCCGGCATCACGGTGCTGTTTTAAGGCGAAAGCCTCATGCGGTCGTGGACAAAATGTGTCCGACTTTTGCGGCGGCTCTGATTGGCCAAGGCGGGAGGACGTCATAGAGGTCTGGACCAATCAGAGAGTATCACCGCAGTATTCGTGAATGCGTGCCTTATATCGCCATCTACCAATCAAGAAGCAATAACTAATCAATTACTAAATATTTAGGTAATCACTAAGAATGACGAATTAACTTATTTATAATTGTCTAAATAATGACTGATTATTTGAATGATCAAGTAAATAATCAGTTCCCTACTTAATGACTGATTGATTAACAATTGACTAATCAAAATGAATAATTAATTACTAATCAGTGGCAGTTGTGTTGCAGAATGCGGCACTCAGGCTTTCGCCTTTCCAGCTTTAGTCGCTAAAGTACCTCACAATTTCTCGCGTTTTGTTTGAGCGCACCACCAAGCCACACCGTCCTTATTGCATGGCGGAAAACTGTTGGGACAAGCAGCAGCGGCCACGCGAGGAACTGCGCTCCGCTTCCGTAGGCTGAACTTTCATTTGTGATGAGTGTCACAGCTACCTATGGGAATGTGTCCGTTTCCATATTATATTTCACAACTGTGATGGTAACTTTAGACACAAACGCACAGTGAACGGCGGCTATCGAACGCAGGATTTGCTACGAGAGATGCTATCGAATTATTGCAACACTTATTTACCGTGATGTGTGACCGATTTCATACCTTGCCTTGTTCTGTCCTTTGAAAGTGCATTTTAGACATTACGCTTCCTTCATGTCGCATTAAAGGATTTGGGGCTTGTTATAAATGGGCAGTGTTCTCCCACGGTTACGAATCTAAGTGCTGCTATCCCGAACCAAGCTTGGCGATGTGTTGGCATCTCTGGCTCGTCGGGGTCCGAATGCGAACACTGTGACAACTTCTTGCGCTAAATTATTTTTTAAGAGCCTTACATAAAACAAGCTGTGTCTAGAGTACTATCCGATGGTGGTTTTATTCAGCCTTCAGATATGCACGACTGTACGGCAACAGCGCAGCCCCGTAGCGTCGTTGCGGCATCGTTTCCGCGGCGTGTGTTGAGCTGAACGTCAAAACACGTACGGTCTTAGGTGCGCTATTGAAGTAAGCGAGTAGTTCCGAACGCTTACAGCAGCGGATGCCGCGAGCTAGAGCGGCGCCGCTCGCTGGCACGGCCGACGACGGTGCTCTCGCCGTGCACTGCGTTATTCCCTTGTCGCCGTTAGGCGTAATCTGTTTCGCATGACAGATCGGATGACGCTTTAGAGTTGCTCAGCACTAGAGTAAATGGCTTGTCATCCAATACCGTTGTCTCATGTAATAAAAGAAACATTTCGGTGACAATTCAGTGTAGCGGAGCCAGAGTGAAAACAAACGATTAGCCACGGCGTAACGGCGGCAGCTGGCTGGGAGCAGACACCTCCTTGTATTGCATTTGTTACTGCTATCAACAACACCGTAAAGGCCAACGCCCCTCCAGGGTGATTAGGTTCTGGTCATCGGTTTATTATTTAAGGAAATAACAAATTTTAGCGCGCCCTTCTGACACTGGGAAGGGGCGCACCCTATCGTTGGCGCGGGGCTTGCAGGAGGCACGGCCGTCGAACCGTGCTGTACATATTTAAGGCGGTGAAGGAAGTGAAATGGGTACCTTATTAGTGTGTCCGTCGTTGGTAAGACGCTAGTCGGTTTACAGAAAACGTTCATAGGTGATTTAATCGAGGATCTACTAGAAAGCGGTGAAGCAACAACATGTAAGTTTCGCTCTGACTGTAGTTGCAGTTTCCCGCATACGCTCTCGGCAATCAGCCTTCGATTTTTTTGATTATTTGTGCCCTCTAAAATCATGCATCGCTCTCCTAATGATGTTGCCACCAAGCACGGCACTAATGAAATGATTTAAATCATTTTAATGGCAAAATACTAAGGAGCAAGGTCGCCCTGCTATATATAACTAGAAATGGGAGGGCTCGAAAAAGAAATCATGAAACTCTGAAAAAAAAACAACAACAAAAAAAAATTTCTTTTTCTCACTTTTTTCCGAGGCATGAAAAACCGAAATAAGCAACCCTAAATCATGATTCCCTTAAAGAAACAAGAAAATTTCAGTTAATTGATAGATGGCCGCTTCTAAGTAGGAAATTGCACGGAAAGGTTACAGAAAGAATATAATTTATTTGCTGTTATTTAGTTTTGATTGCACAAATTAGACTTACTTCAAAACGTTCCGTGCTCAGTACTTTTAAAACAATTTCAGATGCCGAAATGCTGCAATTTTATTGTTGTTTCCTCTTCCGCTGAGTCTCGAAACGCGAGCAGTCTTGATTTGATTCTTATTCGAATTTCCAACAAAGTAGAGAGAAAATCTCGTCAGGTTGTAGCCTAATTGGTGAGAAGGTTTTTTCGGGTGCTGATGCCGATCCACGAGCGAAGGCGCCTGACGATCAGCCCAGCGGCCACCAATGCCGCCGCTGGCAGTTGTCGCGCGTCGTTGCGCCGTTGATAGTGCGCTACGTTACTGTGATGTGACGTCACAAGTACTCACTGATACACTTATGAGCTTCATATATCATTAAATTAAATGGCATTAACAATGCGTTTCGATCGGGCGTAAGAGCGTTTAACGGCTTTTTGGAGCTGAATTAAGATATATGGTTTGTTGCGTCCAGATTTTCGCTCTGAGTAACCTCATCTTCAGAGAAAACCCATAACATGCTTATAAATCCTCAAAGCATTGTGTCCCAACCCCTTTAAAAATAACATGATAAAATTTTATTGCATACAAATTTACTGGCAGAAAAAAGGTCTGAAACTCAACCTGAAAAGATTACAAAAATCTACGAAGAAGAGAGCACGAACACATCGCCAGTACCAGAGCGCCTTGGTTTGTCAATGATCTGATTAAAAATGAAATGAACTTTAATCTGTCTACTAAACATTACAAGAAAATGAAAAGAACTGGCAGTTCCCGTGCTTGTATTGAATCCAAGAATAAACTGGGAACACACGCAAAAGAGCATTTGTTTTTGTGAGATTCCTTACTGTACTAACGTGAAACACGGTAAACGTTAAACTACCAAGATTTGTGTAAGGAAGAAAGCAGCCATCGATATTAGAGGACTAGAGTACAGCTTAAAGTGCAGAATTGTTCGATAGGTATTTATGCGCATGGCTTATTTCGAGATAAATGTGGCAAACTTTGAACGGCATGTTAACATTTGCACGAGAAAAAATAAAAGAAAAGGGGCAATAAAAAGCATATATAAAAATGCGCGATGAACATGCAGAAATGTTGCATGTAGATATGGTTTCGTGTTTAATGTAAGGAAAAATGACATAAACCTCAAACAGTACAAGGCAACTCGCAGGAATATAATCACATTCGAATGAAAATACAGAAAGGCTAAACTAGTAACAGGAAGGAGAAAGCGCGGAAACCTGGCGAGATCTTACCGCCACATGATAGGTTACAGCGAAAAATTCACACACACACACACACACACACACACACACACACACACACACACACACACACACACACACACACACACACACACACACACACACACACACACACACACACACACACACACACACACACACACACACACACACACACACACACACACACACACACACACACACACACACACACACACACACACACACACACACACACACACACACACACACACACACACACACACACACACACACACACACACACACACACACACACACACACACACACACACACACACACACACACACACACACACACACACACACACACACACACACACACACACACACACACACACACACACACACACACACACACACACACACACACACACACACACACACACACACACACACACACACACACACACACACACACACACACACACACACACACACACACACACACACACACACACACACACACACACACACACACACACACACACACACACACACACACACACACACACACACACACACACACACACACACACACACACATATATATATATATATATATATATATATATATATATATATATATATATATATATATATATATATATATATATATATATATATATATATATATATATATATATATATATATATATATATATATATATATATATATATATATATATATATATATATATATATATTAATATATATATATATATATATATTAATATATATATATATATATATATTAAGTCCTTGATTAATGAGTCCACTATTAATGTAACCTGCATTCCTTTCTTAATGAAAACGTTTAGCAATTTTAGCAATATAGTTGATATATATATATATAGGAGAAATGAGGGTGCTCGTTATAGTACATGAAGGAAAGAAGCCAACAGTCGGCGAGGGCAAGGAAAGCGTTGGGGATGGTACTATATGTCTTTTTTTTTATGTTTTTTTGGATAATCAGAGAAATTAGTAATCTAATCTGTTTAGGGGAAAGATAATTAAACACAAAGTAGAAGAAAAACAACGTGCCGATAGTGGGATCCGAACCCACGACCTCCGAATAACGCGTCCGGTGCTCTTCCAACTGAGCTACATCGGCCGCTGTCTCCCCTGCTACTTTCTTCGGTATTTATGATGTCTGTATACGAACCTTGAGAGTGATCACCAGCGCCACCCTCAGCCATAGCGGCGGACGTGGAACGCCCTTTGTTACCGCCAGCGTCACGTAGAACGTGATCAAGAGCGAGGGCGAAACTGTGCTAGAACCCTCTCACGCTACCTATGGCTTCAAGACTGCCAGAGCCGAGACCCCCGTAAGCTACAAGAAGATCAATTAAGGAGAAATGAGGGTGCTCGTTATAGTACATGAAGGAAAGAAGCCAACAGTCGGCGAGGCCAAGGAAAGCGTTGGGGATGGTACTATATGTCATTTTTTTTAAAATGTTTATTTGGATAATCAGAGAAATTAGTAATCTAATCTGTTTAGGGGAAAGATAATTAAACGCAAAGTAGAAGAAAAAACAACGTGCCGATGGTGGGATCCGAACCCACGACCTCCGAATAACGCGTCCGGTGCTCTTCCAACTGAGCTACATCGGCCGCTGTCTCCCCTGCTACTTTCTTCGGTATTTATGATGTCTGTATACGAACCTTGAGAGTGTTCACCAGCGCCACCCTCAGCCATAGCGGCGGACGTGGAACGTCCTTTGTTACCGCCAGCGTCACGTAGAACGTGATCAAGAGCGAGGGCGAAACTGTGCTAGAACCCTCTTACGCTACCTATGGCTTCAAGACCGCCAGAGCCGAGACCCCCGTAAGCTACAAGCAGATCAATTAAGGAGAAATGAGGGTGCTCGTTATAATACATGAAGGAAAGAAGCCAACAGTCGGCGAGGCCAAGGAAAGCGTTGGGGATGGTACTATATGTCTTTTTTTTAAATGTTTATTTGGATAATCAGAGAAATTAGTAATCTAATCTGTTTAGGGGAAAGATAATTAAACACAAAGTAGAAGAAAAAACAACCTGCCGATGGTGGGATCCGAACCCACGACCTCCGAATAACGCGTCCGGTGCTCTTCCAACTGAGCAAAAAAAAAAAAAAAAAAAAGACTAGAATGTCAGTAACTTGAGGTATTTCTCTTACCTACTCTGCAAGCTTCCTATCTCTTATTGTTACCCCTACCATTTTTCGTTCCATAGCCCTCTGCGCTGTCCTCAACTTAAGTAGAACCCTCTCGGTTAGCCTCCACGTTTCAGCACCATAGGCTCCAAGAGTTTCTGCTAAGAGTTTCTGCTAATATCAGGATGGCTAAAAATTGCCAAGGACAATTCGGAAGAAGGCTCAGGGATGCAGATAGTTGTCCACGCTAAGTTAAACTGTCTGCCCGAATGCTTAGCAAAATTTTCTCCTGTATCTTTCTTTTTTGTTTTTGCAACGGGACAAGTGGCATGCTAAGGTGTATGAGTAGTATCTTTTGCCACACGTTTCTCACGTTTAATTTATGTAGAGCTATAGAATTATACGAAATGAAGACAACCCCGTTTTCCCGGATGGTTCTTCATATTGTACGCAGGTATTTAGCGTATTGTTAAAATCAACAATTAATTACAGTGTATTTGAAGGTCTAAATTTCTTGAGACACTTTCCACTGATTCTCTATGACAACTCAAACATTTCTCAGTGCGAACGAAACGCTATCTTCAAGCGAATTTTGTTACTTGCCGTAGAGGTCTACCATTTATATCGATGTCGTTATACCAGTGTTGAAATCAGTCGATGGCAGCCTTAATATTACATTCAGGTATTAAGCACGATCATTGACGTGCCGAACTTCATTCCTTAAATATGAAATTGATCTACAACATTCTTGTCAGCGTAAACGTACTGTCGCTTCATTTTGCAGCAGTAATTTAAACATACGAGGATAATAGAGCTATACTGTGCCGTATAGGTTTGGAGCGGTACTTATTCAACCCCGGGAACAATCTTGCAAGCCTTGTTCAGCATCTGGAATAAACGACGAGGAATTAGTGTGAATGTTGGATTCATCTACTTTGCTTCGGGTTTTTCACGAAACGCAAATCAGATGTGAAGCAGCCAGCCTTATTGCATCAATAGAACTAACCTTTATCAATCTCTGGTCCAATAAAACACTTCTCCTCGATGAGGGCGTTGTGTTAACTTTAAAACCTTTCAGGGGCGTGGGTCAACGGTGGCTCTACATCATTTATACTTGCTCCGGGGCAAAGAATACTGATTGATACGCTGGAGAAGTGGGACATGTATAATTTCGACTTCTTTTCTGCACAATGAAATCTGCTCACTGGTTTCATGGTGTGACCAAGTATTTGTAGCCGAATACCATGTATAATGACATGGCTCATCAATGACTCAAAACGCAGCGAACGTGTTAAAAGTGCCAAATCCTGTATATCGAGTATTTTTCATTTCACAGCGAAGTGCCCCTAGAGCACTGAAAAAATATGAAAATATGCATTGAAGGATAACAATGTTCTTTCTCGGTTTACTTTCATCTGGCTGCCTTTCAGGTTCGTACGAACGTTTTTCTGCAAAACGGGATATGGATGAGCAAAAATTTTTTTCTCATGCTATGACGTATGAAGTGCACTAAACCTATTTGTCCCTACGTGTTTTGTAGCGGGTGACCTGATGATCGCTTCAGCGCAGTCTTTTTCACATGCACCCTGCTATAGCCTAGACATAACAAGATTCTGCTGCAAAGACATTGTACTGAGTAATGAAAGACCTCGCTCAAAAAGCTACAGAGGGCGCATAAAACTACATACGTGCTGTGAAGGGGAACAATGTACATTTTAACCCCAGAACATACCATTCTGAGCTCTTTTCTACCCCCCCCCCCCCCCCCCAAATTGTATATTATGCAACTTTATCCAATTTACAACTATCGCCATTATTACGCATTGCACCATAATTTCATCATAATCAAACATATGGTATTTTAATTTACCACAGTTCATAATAATACACACTTAATCCACCTGAGTTAACTTCGATCTAACCTAATTTAATTTAATCTGCGATTATTGCGCTCCACCAGAAACCACCCTTCCTCCAGCACAATTCAATCATAATAAATCGTTGTTCACCATATCCAACCTATTAATGCGTAATCCACTCTGAATCTACCCTATTCCAACCGGATCTTTTTTAATCTAATGAAAGGTTATTTTTTATTCAGAGAAGCTATTTTAAATCCGGTGTCGGATATTCATTTTTTTTTTTTAATTTATTACATACGGCAGGCCGTGAGGCCAAAGCAGTAGCGGACTAAAAACAAATTATTACAGTGATCAGTAATATAAAAATGCGAACAAAACAGAACGTGATTGGTGTCTGGTGCCATGACGTCCTAGTCCTGCTTGACGAAACTGAGGCTTCGGTACCAGGGTTTTTTAGGTCCGCGCTCAACTACGCCCGTTTCTGTTGTGTATCAGCCATATAAAGCTTTAGGCACGTTAAAAAAATGGCTGAGGTTTAGCTTTAATTAAATCTAGTGTAAAGCGATAGCTGAAGCATAGTTACTCATCGAATCGATGAAAGTTGTTCCTTTTATTCTTTATCGGCCATTGTCGTTGCTGTAGGTGTTGATGCAGAAGTGGCTGCGAGCGCGGCATCTGCGCTGCTCGTCGCTCGTGCCGTGCAGCATGCCGCGGCGGCATTTCACAAGACACTACTCACGCTGTTCCGGCGTTTCCGCCGCTCTTTTGGCATTAGCTCCTTATCTTCTACTCCAGAACCTTTCAGCTCGCAATGCAATTTCCCTCGGAACGTCCATCCGATGCAGCTAACCGACGATCGTAACGAGCTCGCCAGCTCAGTTGCTCTTCCTCCGAGTTCATAGCGTGGCTCCGGCCAAGGCGCGCGGCGCACCTATGTATACACTCGAGCATGACGTCAATGATGCTGTGACTCGCCATGCAAGCAATTTTGCACGTCAGTTGGCCTTTGTAGTTGACCTTGAATTTGACCTTCACATTTGATGGGAACATAATAATTCTAAAATAGTTGTGTCAGTTACGTACAATGTATTTACCAAGGTAATCGGTAATAGGATCAGGACAGTCATCGACTTTAATCATCGACCATATCCACGCTATAAACCGGGTGATGAAAAGTGCTCGGAATATAACCTGTCCCTATACATAGTACTCATTGACAACGAGAAATTTGATTCCGTCGAAATCTTAGCGGTCATGCACACATTGAGAGATCAGGGTGTAGATGAGCCACATGTGAAAGTAATGGAAGATATCTACAGTGGCTGCACAGCAACTTTAGTTCTGGATAAAGAAAGTGATAAAATTCCATTTAGGTTTAGGCAAGGGGACACGATCTCCCTAGTGCTATTTACCGCTTGCTGAGAGATTGTATTCACACGCATGGAATGGGAGCAGCTAGGCATCAGGGTCGATGGATTATATCTCAGTAATCTGTGATTCGCTGATGACATTGCCTTGTTAAGTAGCTCAAGGGACCAACTGCAACTAATATAAATGATCTAGAGAGGAGAAGCAGAACGATAGGCCTAAATATTAATATGCAGAAGACGAATGTTGTGCTGAAAAGCCTGGGAAAGGAACGGCAGGTTAAAATAGGTAGTGAAGGTTTGGAACTGGTCGGCAAATATGTCTAAGGAGACCCGTACCACGAAAGGAAAATAACTAGCAGAATGAGAATGGAATGGAGCGCATTTGGAAAGTACTGAAACATAATGACTATCAGCCTACCGGTATAACTCAAGAGGAAAGTGTTTAACAGTTGCATTCTACCGGAACTGACCTATAGGGCTGAAACAAGGAGGTTAACGAAAAGGGTTTTACTTAAGTTGAGGGCAGCGCAGAGGGCCACGGAACGGAAAATGGTAGGTGTAACGTTAAGAGAAAGGAAGCGTACAGACTGGGTCAGAGAAATAACTCAAGTTACTAACATTCTAGTCGAAATTGAGAAGAAATGGGCATAGGCCGGACATGTATAGTTCGAAGAGAGGATAATCGTTGGTTAAGAATAACCAATTGGATTTCAAGGGAAGGAAAGCATAGCAGGGGTTGTAGAAAATTAGGTGGGTGGATGATATTTAGAAAGTCGAATGGGTCAAGTGGATGCAGCTGGCATAGGACCATGTTAATTGGAGAAAAATGGGAGAAGCCTTCATCCAGCAGTGGTTATAGTCTGTCTTATGATAATGATGATGGTTGTGGCTTACGTTCTTAACCTCGAATTTGTTTGAAGGTCATCGGAAGCAAACGGTGACCTTGGCTTTACCTCGCCGTAGTGAAGCTATCGGCTTAAAAACCACCTTCCCTTCAAAGGGATAGGGGTGGTTCTATTCTAAAACCAGGTTGGACGAAACGTTATGATAACAAGTATCTTTGGGAATGGGTAACATAATAGAGGTCGGCGAGTGTTCGAAAATTCTAATATTGAAGTTACTGTTCCTCTTTTTGACTTGAAAAAATAAAAAGTATATATTCAAGATTGCCCGAAACGCTTTGTATAGGGCCTTAAATTTTCGTATGCTGTTTGAATAATTTGCATGAACTTCGAATACAGTTTGCCTTATTTGCTTCCACGTATGTGCCGAAAACAGACCACACACGTTTCGTAAATTGCTGCCGTGATCGATCTGCGTAGGGTATGGACTGCTTAGCGTGGCCAGATGATCCGTTCGCATAGCAGCGCTCATAATGTGCGCATGCCCTAAGAAACTGCACGACTAGACAGGGTCCAAGCGTGCCATTAGAGACTGTACTTTGCATAAGGGTCTAGGCAAGTTCCTCGAACCCGGTCTCCATGGCCTCCTTTCTGAGACCATGTCTCGTGGGTATAGCTCCTGCCCATTTCATGTACTGCGGTGTGTAGCTTGGTTAGTTTCCAGCTCAAGGTGATTTCCCTTTGTGTGTGACTTGATGATCATAGAGATCATCATAAGCTTCGTGTTGCAAACCGCAGTACAGACAAACAATGTACTTTATTTGCGAGAATTAAAACCGCCAAGCTGCTCGTAGGAATTGGCTGTTTTTGTAATTGCTGGTTGACTACTCTCATTACTTGTATTCAGAAAAAAAAAAAAATATTCGATTCGTGTTTGACTTTTTTAACTCGCCATTCTTCGCATCCGATTTGATAGCGAAAAGTGCACTATTAGTATTAAATTCGGTTCAGACAACATGCTGTTCGCACGCCTCTCTGACAACACATTATACGTTTTGTAGTGATGATATAACGGTGACGTTTAACAGGCAACCAATTTGCTTATCACAACTTACATAACGTGCCACCTAAAACTAAATACTAGGGTTAATATTAGGGGAATAGGGATTACATATTGTGAATTAGCATATAAGATACTAATTCTTGGCGGATGGAAATTGTCATGCACATTTGCAGATAGAATATGACATTAGCATCATAAGCAAGCACAAGAACAAGTGAAAATATCCCACATAAGATCTATTGTGCCATGACCAGGTCATCTCAATGTAAAATCAAGTGACCACCTTGAATGACAGTCAAGTCAAAACACCTAATTTACATTGGAAGTATACTGTACTAATTTTTGAAACAGCCAATACCATTTGGACAGCTTTACTTGGAGGTTTAGGAAACATCACCAGCCGAAGTTTACTGCAGGTATCTACCATTAAGCAGCGTTCCAGATCTTATCTCAACATTTCTGGCAGTAATCATAAACCTCAAATTAATGAGTGTTTAAAATAAACTATTTTGTATGCCTGCTTTCATCACAGACAGCACTAGGGCGCTGTTCTTAGCTAATACGTGAACCAAGGTTCAGAATACAAATCAAGTAAGTGCAGGGATGTGGCATGCATGTGTGGTAATGTGCTGCCTTAATAGCCTATTATTGCTTGTAGTACCATGCTTCACGCAGCGGTGACTGAAGCTGCCACATAGTCCGCATGATCTCACAAATACCGAGTCTGTTCTTCGAAATAATTATGTTGTAATAATGGCTATGTCAAATGGCAAATACTATTAGCGAAACATCATATATGAATATGCATGTATGGGTAACATTTGGGAAACGTTACAAACCGATACAATATGCATATTACACTTATAATTTATTGACATAAAACAATAGCGTCGTTGTCGCATAGGGGCTGGCAGGGATGCTGCAAGCAACCGTAACACTGTGTCAAGTGCTGCATGTCTGAGCTCATGTGGGTTTCGCCGCGTAAAGCCTATGCATGAATAAAAATGAAAGTCTGAACGCTTACATTGAAGACTGACTTGCTTATGCATTGGACTGACACCACCATCTGCACCTCCAGAAAAAAACTTGTATGCCAACATGAGATTATAGCATACAGTGAATGGGTTTCGCATTATAGTCTCAAATTTGTTATTATAAAATGGGAGAATGCTACCGCTGGCTCAAAATGTACCATACTAAGGTCCCGCGAAAAATCGGGAAATATTAGATTTAAGAAAATTTATGGAAGCATCGTATTGATATGTCAGAAATGTATGTGCTGCCCGTTGACTGGTACTGCATTGAGGTGACGTTTTTCGTAAAATTAAGAGCAGGCTGGTATGCGTTGGGGTGAAGAGTCAATGTGTGGAGAACTCTATATATTTGCTCAACAAGAGGGCTGCAGCACGCTAGTTTTGAACAATATGAAGTTGCTGTTAGAAGCTATGTTCCGGCTTCTGAAGAGTTCAGTTAGGTCAATAAAACTGCGCTGTGAAATGAAACAAGTACCCAAGAATTGATTTTTTATTTTTTTACTGGCAAAAGTACGTAAGGGGAAAGCAGACCATCAGTACGGTGCACTGAGTGGTTGCATTTCATTTTTGCATAACTTCCGATAGGTAGTGCTTGTTTCTGCAAAAAAATGATCGAAGTTTGGTGGACACTGACGCGCTGATCACGGAGCAATGCAGCCTAGTGTATACAGTGAAAAACTTGGAATCATAAAAGTGGTTCAGAGATATTTTGCCAGGTCTCTCGGCATGCAGGCGTCAAGACAAATAAATACATCTATAGACACTGTTCCGCTATAAAAATCAGTACAGCTTGGATGGCATACTATATACTTATTGTTAAAATAATTTTTCATATACTACAAAGATGATAATATTGTAGCATGCGCTGACGACGAAGACGCGCAGAGGTGTGAGAGAAAGAAGTGCGCTATCTCCAAGACTGAGCTCTAACGTTGTTTCGGGACTTTGAGCCTGTCCCCTGCGCAACTGTGAGGGGCCTCATTTACGCGACATTTGGTGGCGGTGCTGGGTGCGACTTTTATGCGCCGGACGCCCCCTACTAGCCGGGACTCAAGCCCAGGACGCACCCCTCAGGCAGAGACCCCAGTACATCAGAGCAGTCACAGACGGCGAGGTCTTCCTCCCGAGTGCGGTCCTCTCTCTGATCACAAACTAACAAGAAACATTGATGTAAGCGCGATGAATCCGCCGGTATCGACAACTCCAAACCTTCTTCACCAATAGCAAGATCCATCACGTTTCCACTACTTGCCCCATGAGGACGTGACCCAATTTGAACATCGCCATTACCCCTCCCGGTATTTCAACGTCCTATTGACTCAACTGGCTCTAATAAATATATAATTAACCCACATGTACCAAATAATTTCTCAAGCATGATTTTTCATCCTCTATCAAATGCAACCATTTTTGGTTATGACTCGTTTCGTTCTAAGGTAATCGAAATGACAAATTCTGGTGACACGAAAGTGTCGACATAGCCATCGCATGCTTACAGATTCAAAATCTCAATTCACTGACATTATTTCTTTCTTTTTTCTCCCTTTGTTCCCTACTCCACGCGTAGGGTAGTCTACTTGGCATCACCTAGTTAACCTGCCAGCCTTTATGTTATTATGTTTTCCTTTATCTATTTATTTTGCAGCGTTTTTTTTAGTCCCAAGTTAATTACGGGCGGCGATCCCCTCCGGATCAGTTCCAAACCAAAGCGACCCAGCATGCGAAATATTCGTTGCGTAAGTGGATTTCTGTCAAAAACTGTGCCCGTGAAAATAGTAACGCCAACAGCACGGCTGCATGGCTGGTCGCATGTATGTTAACATTGCCGGAGGTTTTGCAGGCTACTACATTATGTACCAAGATTTTAAAGTTCAGCTATATACCCCTAGAAGGCTTTATACAAGTTTCACTCTATACATTCTCAAAATGTATAGCGGCGAGAATTTCACACATCACAAAACGAGCATACAAGCAAAAATAAGTACCTTTGCTTGTTATGCAGATGGAGCTGAAATCGTGTCTTTCGTGGTAATTCGATTGGTTAAAGCGTCGTGTTCAGTCGATATGGCGCAATGTTAGCTGGCTGAATCGGCCGGCGGTCGGTCTGGAGGGATATAACTATCACTTGATAGAGCTTGTACAGCAGTTTTGACAATTCAACAACCCGGGGGCGGAGGTCACATTCGGTGTCTTACAAGGATTCGTGTTCGGGCGACTACTATTTTTACTTTACGTTAATGACATCACTGATGGAATTGAATCCCATGTGAGCTTTTCGCAGATGATTGTGAGCTCCACAGAATAACCATTTCCGAAATAGACGCCTATACAATTCAACAAGATCTCGACAAAATATCGTCATCATGCACAAAATGGCGCATGAAACAAAATCTGAACACAACACCATATATGGTGCGCACGCACGCACGCACGCACGCACGCACACACACACACACACACACACACACACACGCATGCACGCACGCACGCACGCACACACACACACACACACACACACACACACACACACACACACTCACTCACTCACTCACTCACTCACACGCACGCACGCACGCACGCACGCACGCACGCACGCACACACACACACACACACACACACACACACACACACACACACACACACACACACACACACACACACACACACACACACACACACACACACACACACACACACACACACACACACACACACACACACACACACACACACACACACACACACACACACACACACACACACACACACACACACACACACACACACACACACACACACACACATACACACACACACACACACACACACACACACACACACAACACACGCACACACACACACACACACACACATACGCACGCACGCACGCACGCACGCACGCACACACACACACACACACACACACACACACACACACACACACACACACACACACACACACACACACACACACACACACACACACACACACACACACACACACACACCTCCTCATTTTCGCTCCTAAACCATAAACTATTCATTTTATGACATGTATTTGAGTGGAAGTTTCTAGGTGTGTATTTTATCCCAGAGTTAAATTGGCATCTTGGCATCTCCATGTCGACTGTACCCTAAACAAGGCTGGTCACGCATTTGGCCTTCTTCGCCGCAACGCATATAAACTATAAAAAGAAGACCTCTTTGACATAGGTGTTTAAATAACGACTCATTTACCCTGGTCATAGCACATCGTCATAATTTCTGCAAACGTTTTTACGTTTTCGGTGCCGCTAGGCGGAAGTTAGAAAAGCCGCATATGAAATGCAATGAACGGCAGTTGCTAGAAAAGGCTATTAGAAAGATATATCAAGAATATTTAGTCAACATAGTAGGAGCGATAATCAGGATGCTCATTTATTTACACCAAAATATACCTCGTAGTTGAACATTTCTAAAAACAAATATTCTATCAATCTAGCAAACCTGACGTCTCGTTATAAGAAAGGAAGGTTTTGCCTCTTCAACAGGTATACTTAAGTTTTTGCAATTACTGCTACAACTTAATCGTGATCATTATGATGTTTGCTTAAAACCATAAGTGAACATTATTTCCGCGGTTTGGCCTTCTTTAAGGAAATTTAAGAAATGAGAAAATCAGACTCTCCTTAAAAGCCTAAACATGACTTTAAAGCTATGCCTATTATTTCACCTAAAAGACCAGCAGCAGGACACGTGTATGGAGAGGGGTGGGGGTTGGGGGTGTTGGGTTTTAGGCTTTGTCATAAAAAAAAACGCGCATAATCGGTGCACAAAAATTTGGCCAATTTTGACAGCAACTTCCAGCATGCATAATCTAGAATATAAATTACAATCTTCCTGTGTGGCCATAAAAAAAAAAAAAAACGGTATTCTGTGGTGGTTGTCGTATTAGATAATTTTACAGGGCGATATCTATTAGCGTGGTTTTGCGAAGTCTGTTTGCATTTTTCTCGGGTTTTATCCTCGCATTGCATCCGCGTCTCGGTGGAAGCGATACCGCCAACGCGCCCGCGTAATTAGCAATGCAGTGCACATTAATGAAAATGAGGCGACCGAAATCTCCAGGGCTTCACTACGGTACCCCTCAAAGCTTGAGAGCCTTTGGAACGTTAAACCCCATACACACGCCACTGTGAACACCTCGCATTAACAAACTGTATTACCTATAGTACTTGCCAATCTGTTATCATTATCATCATCATCGTCCTGACTATACCCACTGCAAGGAGAGTACCTCTCCCACATCCAATTAATCCGGCCCTGTGTTACCTGCATAAACGTTACCTCTGCGAACTTGTTAACCTCATCCGCCCACCTAACTTTCTGCAACCCGCTGCTACGCTTTCCTTCCCTTGGAATCCAGTTTGTTACCCTAAGCGACCATCGGTTATCCTCTCTTCGCACTACGTGTCCTGTCCATGGCCATATCTCCGTCTAGTATGGACATTTGCAAAGAATGAATCAATACACCACCTACTGCACACAAGACAGCAGTATATCTGTCATATATTGTCGTCATACTTTTGGAGAAGAAGAATGAGTCATCTTGTTGATGGTTCTAATGGGCAGATTTTATTATAAAGATTTCATTCACACCGGCTTGCAGCTAAAACAACTATGCTCTGTAGTCTTTGATTTCCGTGCTGCGCATACTAAGAAACCAGCCGATGACAGCACGCAACCAGGCGAAAACCACCCGCCGCCTCTGCACCAGGCACGAAGGTATGGATGGATGTGTGGAATATAGGAGCGTCCCCTTTGAAACGGGGTGGTAGCAGTTGCTATCAATGTACATTGTTTTAAGGCGTTAGCCTTTAATTTGCTCATGCTGTCGTGGACAAAGTGCGTTCCGCTTTTACTGCGTTCTGGTTGGCCGCGGCGGCATGTGCCCCTGCCATCTGCAATGCCACACTTGAATGCGCGCCAAGGAACGCCACGTGACAGGAGCGCTGGTGTACTGTCCGAACACACTTGCCGGAGAAAGTGTGATAGATACTGCGCCTTTCTTTTCCTGTAAAACAATTGTAATTATATGTAGCACTGCAACGAACGCCAAAAAAATTCTCATCTTGTCTAGAGTTCCTGTCATCTGCGATGCCACACTTGAATGCGCGCCAAGGAATGCCACGCGACATGAGCGCTGGTGTACTGTCCAAACTCACTTGCCGGAGAAAGTGTGATAGATACTGCGCCTTTCTTTTCCCGTAAAACAATTATTATTATATGTAGCACTGCAACGAACGCCGAAAAAATGTCTCATCTTGTCAAGAGTTCCTGTAATCTGCGATGCCACACTTGAAGGCGCGCCAAGGAATGCCACGCGACATGAGCGCTGGTGTACTCTCCAAACTCACTTGCTGGAGAAAGTGTGATAGATACTGCGCCTTTCTTTTCCCGTAAAACAATTATTATTATATGTAGCACTGCAACGAACGCCGAAAAAATGTCTCATCTTGTCAAGAGTTCCTGTCATCTGCGATGCCACACTTGAAGGCGCGCCAAGGAATGCCGCGTGACAGAAGCGCTTGTGTACTGTCCAGACTTGCCGGAGAAAGTGTGATAGGTACTGTGCCTTTCTTTTCCTGTAAACCAATTATAATTATATGTAGCACTGCAACGAACGCCGAAAAAATGTCTCATCTTGTCTAGAGTTCCTGTCATCTGCGATGCCACACTTGAATGCGCGCCAAGGAATGCCACGCGACATGAGCGCTGGTGTACTGTCCAAACTCACTTGCCGGAGAAAGTGTGATAGATACTGCGCCTTTCTTTTCCTGTAAACCAATTATAATTATATGTAGCACTGCAACGAACGCCGAAAAAATGTCTAATCTTGTCTAGAGTTCCTGTCATCTGCGATGCCACACTTGAAGGCGCGCCAAGGAATGCCGCGTGACAGAAGCGCTTGTGTACTGTCCAGACTTGCCGGAGAAAGTGTGATAGGTACTGTGCCTTTCTTTTCCTACGAACGCCGAAAAAATGTCTCATCTTGTCTAGAGTTCCTGTCATCTGCGATTCCACACTTGAATGCACGCCAAGGAATGCCACGCGACATGAGCGCTGGTGTACTGTCCAAACTCACTTGCCGGAGAAAGTGTGATAGATACTGCGCCTTTCTTTTCCTGTAAACCAATTATAATTATATGTAGCACTGCAACGAACGCCGAAAAAATGTCTCATCTTGTCTAGAGTTCCTGTCATCTGCGATGCCACACTTGAATGCGCGCCAAGGAATGCCACGCGACATGAGCGCTGGTGTACTGTCCAAACTCACTTACCGGAGAAAGTGTGATAGATACTGCGCCTTTCTTTTCCTGTAAACCAATTATAATTATATGTAGCACTGCAACGAACGCCGAAAAAATGTCTCATCTTGTCTAGAGTTCCTGTCATCTGCGATGCCACACTTGAATGCGCGCCAAGGAATGCCACGCGACATGAGCGCTGGTGTACTGTCCAAACTCACTTGCCGGAGAAAGTGTGATAGATACTGTGCCTTTCTTTTCCTGTAAACCAATTATAATTATATGTAGCACTGCAACGAACACCGAAAAAATGTCTCATCTTGTCTAGAGTTCCTGTCATCTGCGATGCCCCACTTGAATGCGCGCCAAGGAATGCCACGCGACATGAGCGCTGGTGTACTGTCCAAACTCACTTGCCGGAGAAAGTGTGATAGATACTGCGCCTGTCTTTTCCTGTAAACCAATTATAATTATATGTAGCACTGCAACGAACGCCAAAAAAATGTCTCATCTTGTCTAGAGTTCCTGTCATCTGCGATGCCACACTTGAATGCGCGCCAAGGAATGCCACGTGACATGAGCGCTGGTGTACTGTCCAAACTCACTTGCCGGAGAAAGTGTGATAGATACTGCGCCTTTCTTTTCCTGTAAATCAATTATAATTATATGTAGCACTGCAACGAACGCCGAAAAAAATGTCTCATCTTGTCTAGAGTTCCTGTCATCTGCGATGCTACACTTGAATGCGCGCCAAGGAATGCCACGCGACATGAGCGCTGGTGTACTGTCCAAACTCACTTGCCGGAGAAAGTGTGATAGATACTGCGCCTTTCTTTTCCTGTAAAACAATTATAATTATATGTAGCACTGCAACGAACGCCGATAAAATGTCTCATCTTGTCTAGAGTTCCTGCCATCTGCGACGCCACACTTGAAGGCGCGCCAAGGAATGCCACGTGACAGGAGCGCTGGTGTACTGTCCAACCACACTTGCCGGAGAAAGTGTGATAGATACTGCGCCTTTCGTTTCATGTAAATCAATTATAATTATATGTAGCACTGCAACGAACGCCGATAAAATGTCTCATCTTGTCTAGAGTTCCTGCCATCTGCAATGCCACACTTGAATGCGCGCCAAGGAATGCCACGCGAATGGAGCGCTGGTGTACTGTCCAAACACACTTGCCGAAGAAAGTGTGATAGATACTGTGCCTTTCTTTTCCTGTAAACCAATTATAATTATATGTAGCACTGCAACGAACGCCGATAAAATGTCTCATCTTGTCTAGAGTTCCTGCCATCTGCAATGCCACACTTGAATGCGGGACCACCGCGCGGCGTTCGGAGCCTGCGGGCGTATTTCACATCGGCTCCTGTGGTTTTCAACTTACGTGGCTGAATTACGACCTGAAATGACCTGATCGCCATCAAATCGGTTAGTGAAGGTGCTCCGCGCAAGTTTAAGACATTTTCGGACAATCTACGTCCATATTTGCCCATATTTTGAAGATTTCGTCTTTGTGCCGAGCGCGTCTCGTAAGGCCTAGCTCACCAAGGGCTCATACATTTGCCGGTCAGGCCTAGCGCCGCCGGCTGCTCATCGCCCAAACTCCTTTACTGCTTCATCTTTCAAGATGGAGGTTGGTGTAGAAGGAGAAGATATTTCACCAGAAGAATTTCATAACGATCCTCGTTGGACCCGTGCGGTGCGGGCCCGGAACAAGCTCTACCCCAACCTGAAGCAAGCGTTGGACAGCGGCGCGTCCGCGTCTGCTGGAGCCTCAACAAGTTTGGACAACCTTGCTCCCGCGCCGAAAGGCAAGACTTCCACTCTCAAGCTGAAGAGACATGCTCCTCTTCCCCGGTTGCCGACATCGGACTACAAGGTTGATTTCCGACCGGGCGGGGGCTTTGATCTTCGCCTAATAAATGGAGGTGCACTTCTGCCTCTGATCTGTGCTGAAGCATTAGTCGACTACCACGAAGCGAGAATGAACGACAAGTTGCGCATCAACCCGCACAACTCTTTCACGGTGAGCACACCTTCTGAAACTCGAATGAAACAGTTTGTCCGCATGCAAGGACTTCGCCTCAACGAACAGATGTACCCCCTGAAAGCTTATGTCGCGGCCCCCGACAACGCCGTAAGAAGCATTATTTCCAAAGCCGTCTACAATCGGACGCAAGATGAAATATCTTCCAAGACCTTGTGGCCCTTAATCAGAGCAAGTACTTCACCATCGCTGACGCCCGGCAGCTCGGCAGGACCAAGTCAATTTTAGTCACTTTCATCGACACCGCGGAGGTACCGTGTCAAATGAACTTCTACGGCACTATTTATTCTTGCTACCCATTCAAGGCAAAAGTTGAAGCTTGCTTCAACTGTCGGAAGCCTGGACACCGTGCCGACGTCTGTCCCAAGGAGAAGACTGACCTGTGTTCCTGCTGCGGCGTTGCCCATCCACCCAAGCAAACACCGGACGGCACGCCCAGGTGCATCTTATGCGGTGAAGCCCACTTCACGGGGACCAAACGCTGCTAAGTGCGCTTCGAACGCTCCGGAAAGTCATCAAAAAAAAAAAAAAAAATCCACCCCGCCGATAACGCTTTCTGACGCTCGACCTCCTGAGACAACTCTCAAATCATCTAGACCATCAAGAAGCCGGTTTCGATCGTCTTCGAAGACGCGCAGCCGCTCCAAGACGGGATCCCGCCATGGCCACAGCAGAAGCCGCTCGAGGTCCTTCCCGCCACTCCCGGGCCAAACAGTCCAGGAATCCACGAAACAGGTGAGCTGGAGGTCGCAGTCTTCCCCGCTCGAGCGAGAGAACGCGGAACTTAAAGCTCAGTTAAAAACACAGTGTGAAGAAATTGCCGAGCTTAAACGGCAGGTACAACTCCTTTTAAGGCGAGAGCAGTCCCCTGCAGTATTTCAAACCCAAGCACCTCCCACCATTTCCAAAACTCCTTCAAACTCTGCACCCTCCGCGTCCTCTTCTCGCGCTACGTCGCCTGCTCGTGGCGTTCCCGCAAAACGCAAGATAGCCACTGGGATAGTTCTTTCCGAGCCATCAATGCCAGACCAGACTGCCCTCCTTATACAATCTTTCCGCGCCGAAACCCAGAACTGGATGACGAACGCCGCAAAACGACTAGAGGCTATTGAGAAACGTCAAAGTACTCAAGAAGCCTTGTTTCCTCAAATCCAAACCCAAGTTTGTGAGCTTCTCCCCAGAGGTTGCACTGTACTACCCCACGGCCGGTATCGAGGGAGAGAGCGCGCGCTCTTTCTTACGGCCTTCTCAATCGCCGCGTGAACAATGGGAACTTTTCTACTTGAGTGACGCTCTCCGCCGCCGCAAGGGGCGCGACCTGCTCACTGTTCGCTCCGCATCTGCTTCAGTGGCGGCGGGTGGCATTTGCCTGGTTTCGCGCTGTCGCCCGCGGGTTTCGTGGTGAGTGCAGCCCCTAAATGAACGATTACAGAAGGTAGATGCTGCAGCGGCATCCTGTCAGCGTGCTACACACGTGAATGGAGTCTTTATATTAAAAAACACTGTCGCTCAGCAAACGCTCGGCAAGCATATGACATGTATTGCGGCATGGTATCTACTTTTGTTCATTTTAATCTGAATTTTTTCCCAAGCCTGTACAAGAAGATGAATAAAAAAAGTGATCACATCGAAGCTTCTTCAAGGCAAACATAACAGCAACAATGGCAAAACCGTCTTTCAGCGCTAGATGAGAAACCATCGAGGTAACACCGAAGATGAAAATAATTTTGTAAAAATGTAATGTAAGTTGCACAATGCTTACATGACCTAAAGTATTAGTATAACGTAAGAGTAAACGCTTTTAAGTTTTGTTTTCAATTTTGCTATAATTTATAGACCAGCAAATGGTTTATGTTGTATTATAAACATTATTTTAATTTTGCAAATAAACGTTGGTTTAATGAAATGTTTACATAATATCATGATTATTTCATGAAAAAACAGGAAATTTATTTCGAGCACTAATTCCTAGCACTATTTTCTTTCTTTTTGTAGTATGTTTTTGAACTAATAGTTCCTTGTAACTATCTGTGCAGCAACTACCTGTGTGTAACTACCTGCCTTAGAAGCAATCGCTGCCCGATTATTTTGGTAGAATGCTTTGCTTATTACACATTCGCCACTGTTACTCAAGAGACACTCCTCACTAATTGATATAAAAGCTTTTTTCTGTGCTATTTATTCAGAGGTGACTATATAGGAGTTGTATGTTGCGCTGTATTGCGCGCCTAGGCACATAGTGTCGACACCGACGAAATCATTTCAGCTCTGCTGCAATCAGTAACCGAGGAACTGAAAGAAGTGATGGTATCTCCTGTCATCCCATTACCCACTGTCACGTATTATGGTTTAGCTTACGTCGCTGGATACATTAATTGCGAAGTTAATCAGTGACATCGGGTGTGACGCTTGTGCTATCCTTCTTGAAACCAGCGAAAGAAGCAGCCCCATGTACACTATTCTGCGAGGACAAGATTCTAGTGGACTGCATTACCCCAAACCAGAGTTTGTAGCCCTCTTGGACAAGGTTGTGTCTTTTTTTGAAAAAGCTGTCGTGCACCTACCACACACAAATGAAGTCCTTCAAATCTTAATCCAGCCAGCACTTGAGAACTCACCTTTGCTGAGTTGCCTGGAAGGCATTGACAATAGCCATGCTATAAGGCCCGCTTCTTTAATATGTGAGAAATTTTTCAGAATCCTTCTTGTCAATTATGCTAAGAAGGGGACAGACAGGAACGAAAGGCTAGCTCCTTATGTGCACAAACCGTCCAGAAAGATTTTGGGACTTTAATTTTCTAGCCGCATGTACCGTTTTGATGAATGAGCGCAATGTGTTAACTTTGAAGGACATTTTGTTTATTGCTTGCTGCTCTTTTCAATTATGCATATCTGTTTAGGCCCATTTCCTTGATTAAATGTTGTTTTTATCACTGTATTAATCTGACTACGACTGTCTACGTGTGCGTCAGTCGCGAGACTACGTATATACATCTGCTGTCTTTCAACCTACTGATTTGTTTTAAACGAAGCTAGAACAGCCCACTTCACTAGACAACTGAAATTTTAACTGTATGCGTAAATTTTTGTTCCTTACTCTGAATCTGAGACGTGCTATGAATCTTCGTCAGTGCCAGATCTTTTGCTCTAAACGAAAACGGCAGCGGTTGACAGAACATCCATTGCACAGTTTGCCATGCACTAGCGTCAGGTCGCGCTATACCTGCTTACAGCTTTCAAAGGCACACTGCATAAAATGGTACATATAGTTTTGTGAAAAATTTAGGGGCAAAAAGTGTTGATGTAAGTGCACCCGAAACTTCATTCGACCGTGCGCGACAGCACTGACGAAGGCGCGCGCGCTCTCGCGCGCACGCGCATTATTGACTATTTTATTGCTCATACACGATAAATCAGACGCTGATTACGGCTTCTTCCTATAAGCCATGAGGGGTGAAATATCAGGACCTGCCGGTTGCAACCGATGCGGGCGGAGCGAAGAGCGAGCGCGCGTTTCCCTTGGGCGTGAACGGCTGTAGCGGAGGAGCAGCAGTGGGGCGGTGGCGACCCCACCGAGGCGCGGCGTGCGGTAGAAACAGACCCCATTGGAGAGGCCGTAAGAGAAGAGAGAAACGCGCTCTCCCTCAAAACCGACCGTGACTACCCATCCTTTTAGCTATTACTGGCAGCACCCAAAATGGCGGCACACCCCAACAGAATTAGCGTGTGGCAGTGGAACTGCAGAGGTTTCCGCACAAAGCGGAATAATCTGCAACTTCACTCATCTACCCTATCCCCTAGCGAGATACCGGCAGTGATAGCGCTGCAGGAGACGCTTGTTTCGGTTAAGCTCCGCGACTATACTACTTACGAGCCCTCCACCCCGCCTCAATCCAGGGCAGCGACGTTGTTGCACCGCAACTTTACCGCGGTCGAATACCCTCTTGAGGTGGATGACGTGGATGGTCTCTTGCTGGAACTCCTACCCCGCACACGAAAAGCACACACCCTTTTTTTTCTCAACTTCTATAGCCCTCCCAAGAGCCCTCTTGCCCCCCCTCAGTGGCGCAATCAAGAAAGCCCTCACAGTTAGCGCGGGAGGATCCCTATAGTGGTTGGCGACTTCAATGCTAGCCATGCCAGCTGGGGTTACCGAAAGAACTGCCGTAAGGGTACGGCAATTTTGTCCTTCGTTCAGGAGGAAGGGCTTTCTATTCTCAACGACACGTCCTATCCCACCCGAATCGGATCTAGCGTTCAGCACGACACAAGCCCAGACTTGACTCTCTCAAAGGGCTTTCGAGAAAGCCGCTGGACTAATACCACTCACTCATTAGGCAGTGATCACTACATTTTATTCACCGAGCTCTCCATCTCTTCCCTCACCCCACCCAAACGCAATCGGGCCTGCGTGGTCGATTGGGATCGATTTCACCGCATCCGACAAAAGGCCCGGACACCATTGTGGACTTGGAGGCCTGGGTGGATTCTCTCACACAGGATGTGGAGTCGGCGACATCCACTATTCCGGAACCAGAGGACACTTCGGCTGCGGATAGTCGCCTTCTCCACATGTGGGAGGCACACGCCAGCCTTCAGAAACGCTGGCTGTCCCAAAAGCATAACGCACCCTCAAACGGTGAATTTCCCGCCTTGTAAAAGAAATTGAAGCTCATACAAGGGACCTCGCTCACCAGCAGTGGGGGCAGGTCGGTGATCGCATGAGCGGTAATCTAGGCCTTAAAGACACCTGGTCGCTTTTACGCTACCTCCTTGATCCGGGGCACACCAAGGCCACGCAGCGTAAGAATATTACCCGCATTATTCATCCGCTTCCCCTAGACGATGACGCCCTCCTTCAGACCTTAAAAGATCAGTACATCACTACAACCCTTTCTACCCCACTCCCTTCCTACACCGGTTCTCCCAACCCTACCCTCGATGAGGATATCTCTTCAGCTGAAGTCAGGGCGGCGATGCACCGCCTCAGGACGACATCAGCTCCGGGGACGGACCGAGTCACAAATAAGATGCTTCGTAACTTGGATGGCCCGTCTGCCGATGCGGTCACGGACCTCTTCAACCAATGCTGGCGCACGGGAACCCTTCCGGCCCAGTGGACACACGCCCGTATCACATTTATCCCTAAACCCGGCAAACCACTCGCCATTAATGATCTCCGACCCATATCTCTAACTTCCTGTCTTGGCAAACTCTTTGAACATGTTGTGCTCGCACGCCTCCAGAACCACATAGATGACCACAACCGTCGGCTTCCGGCCACATCTCTCCACACAGGATGTTATGCTGCAACTGTCAGAAGATGTCCTTCACCCCCGCCACGCAAAGCGCACCCGAGCAATTCTTGCCCTAGATCTCACAAAGGCCTTTGATAATGTCCATCACGCAGCCATTTTAGATGCTCTCTCATAGCTTCAAGCCGGCTCGCGTGTCCACCAGGGGCCGAATTCACGAAAGAGTTCGCTTTGGAACGCGTTCGCTTTGCTGTGACGTCAACTTGACGTAGGCATCGGGGGCAGACGGATGGGATAAACGCTGGGGGCAGAGAACAGCCAATCGGCTTTGCTGGGCGGTCCCATCTCGGATGATCTGCCTTGGCGCGGGCCTTCTCCTCGGGAGTCGGAGGAAACGACACCCAGTTTTTCCACGTGCCGACACGCAGGATTGCCTGAGCGACAGCCAAAATTGTCTGGCTCACCGACGACTGCGGGAGCCGTATAGTTGCCTAGCTGCCTATCTGCCGACTGCCGCTTGGAAGCCTCCGGTAGCGAAGAACCGCAGCGCGCCGAGTACTTTCGCTCTGTTGTGAGCGCGCTTTTCCTAGTTGGGCCAAGTTGGGGTTTTAGCTCTTCGCATAGCCGGCGTACAAGCCCCTTCGACAGTCTGAAGTGCCTTCGGAAGGCATCGTCAGGCATGTCGAAAGGATCATCATGTGCGCGCGACCGCCGAAGCCGCCGATCACATTCGCTGAGCACTCGAACCACAGCGCGGCGACGGGCGGCCCACATACGGCATGATTCTCGCGCTGAAGCGAACGCCACTTACCGAGTTCGACACACAGCGACCGAACGCGTTCGCTTTCATTTGATTGACATGTCTCGTGACGTCAATGAAATCCGTGGTCCCGCCTTCGTGAAATGGCGTCACCGCCAGCGGTGGCGACACGCGACCAATGGAGCGAGGCGGCGAGAGAGAAAGCGAACTCTTTCGTGGATTCGGCCCCAGTACATATCCGCCTTTCTTAGTCATCGCTTGGAGTGCGGACGCGCTTCACGTCGGCTCCGTGCGAAGACGGCAAAATTCGCCAGTAGCCCGAACCAGTGGCCTATTTTTCACCAACAAGAGCCCTGTGAAGGTGAGCGCCACGCCCATACCAATTTTCGGCCCGATCTGGCCAGTTTTCGGGCCCCCACGGCCCATTTCGCCTTGAGCCGCCGCGTCGCCCGAGCTAGGCCTCGCTCCGCTGGGAGCTAGGCCTACTCTGAACGCGACCTCCAAGCATAAAGCCATCATGAAGGTGCAAGTGCCAGGCGAAGCTATTGACCCTCGGGACTTCAATCCGCGGGACTGGACTCACATCCTCAGCGTGTCCGCCCGCACCCAGGAGCAACAGCAGATTCACCAGATCTCCACTATGCAGACCGATCAGGCAGACAAGCCTACCACAGACGCTGGAGCGGCATCATCTGCCACCCCAAATGCTATCAAGGCCCAGGCATCCGAGCAGCTGCGCACCGCTCGCGCTGCCGCACAAAGGTCACGACAGCAGCCGCCACTACCGATTGAAGATTACAAGGTGATTTTCCGCTCCCGTGGAGGGCTTCACCTCACCTCAGTACCGCCACGACAGCTGCGCGTCTCAATCTTGAACGCCACCGCTTCACTCGAGGAGCCCACCCGCACCCAGCTACGCGTTCATCCCACCAATAACACGTGTACAATGAGCACGCCACACCAAAACGACGCACTTATGCTGGTACAAATCACCAAAATTACCAAGGCACCGACTACTCTGTAGTAGCTTACATTGCTCCCCCGGACGGCGCGGTGAGAGGAGTAATCTCGAACGCTTACTGGAATGAAACCCCCAGGGAGCTACTGGATGATCTCGTGAACAGCAATCCCCGTGCTCCAATAGTGGACGCTCGACGCATGGGTGCCACTCGATCAATATTAATTACTTTTAGAGAAGGACCGGTTCCTCGCACAGTTCTTTACGGCGGTGGACTCCACAGATGCACCCCTTACAGAGGCCACATGGACGCTTGTATCAACTGCAGACAGCCATGCCACAGGACAGATGTGTGCACGCTGCCACGTACGAATAACTGCCCGAGGTGTGGGAAACCACATCCCAAGGAGACTATCCCTTCCTGCACTCCGCAATGTATTTTATGCGGAGAAGCACACATGACGGGTACAGGGAGATGCAAGGCTAAAGGGCGAAGACCTGCGACCAACCCTGCAACTCAACACCTCTCTCGTCAGGACAAGCCGCCCGGAGACACTACTCGGAAGATAGCACTCAACGCCACTCGATCCACGTCGCTCCGCAAAGGAGAACGCGCAAAGGACCCACAAAAGATGTCATGGGCCGACCGAGCTGCTGAAGTCATCTCTAACAAACCCCGCCACCCCAGTCACATCAGGAGGATTCACGCGACAAGGAGCTCAGGGCCCTGCGGGAAGAGGTAAGCCGCCTTTCCTCCCTTATACAGACCCCACACCAACCCTCCTCATCCACCCTCCCTTCCCAAGCTGTACCTCCCACCTTTTCTCCAACATCCCCAGCCACGCAACCACCGCCCAAAAAGAAACGTACATCAGAACCCCCACCTGTCACACATGATGCCCTTGAGCAAGTTGAGGCAAAATTTGAATCAAAGCTAAAGGCTTTAGAAGCCCGGATAGATTCCAAAATCGACTCCCTCTTCACCCAACTCGAAAACAAAATTGACTCGATGTTCTCACGCTTGGTTCATACGCTTGACATGAGAATGACCAGCATAGACACCCGCATTCAAGCCTTAGAGCGCACACCAACCGTTATCTTGAAGCACATCAATCTCCAGCTACCTCCTCTTCATCCCTCGCAACCACCACCCTCTTGAACGCCTAGTGCACTTGGCTCCCAATCTCTCCACTATGGCGGGGCAGCAACTTAATTTACCCATTCTCCAGTGGAATTGCCGCGGCTTCCGGGGCAAGCGTGCGCCTTTCCAATTACTCGTTCCCATCCTCACCCCGCCACCCCAAATCATCCTTCTAAGGATACGGCCACTGGAGCATCACTGTCTAGTTTTATGCCCTACCACTCAGATACCACGGACAAACCCAGGGTGTCCACTCTTATTCACCGTTCAATCACCCACCAAACACACACTATAACGTCAGAGACACCCTGCGTTATCACGGAAATAATGCATCACCCACACACACTGCCCTCCATCTTCATTGCCAATATATACCACCCCACATCTCATCCAATGTCTTCCCTGGAGACGCTCTTGCGGGGCCTCCACCGACTCGCTGGCAAGCACCCTCTCCTCATCGGAGGGGACTTCAACTGCCAACACATCGACTGGGGGTACAGTTATACTACGGGCCGTGGTCGACGCCTCTGGTCCTTAGTCCAGGAGCTGCGCCTCACTACACACAACAATTTCCACACACCCATGCGGATCGGCACCAGCGTCAGCATGGACACCAGTCCGGACCTGACGCTCAGTCGCTTCCTCGGTGGCGTCACCTGGACAAGAACACAACACACACTGGGAAGCGATCACTACATCATTAACATCTCGCTCTCCGTTAAACAATCCCGCCACACACACATCACCCACAAACTGGTGAAATGGGACGCCATCCGCGAATTGCGGAAGAACGACACAAACACAACTATCACGGACATCGAAGAGTGGGTAGAATCACTTATGACCGATGTCCAACAGAATACCCGGCTAATTACAACCACACAGGACACCCCCACTATAGATTCCCGCCTCGCCCACCTCTGGGAGGCGTACCACAGCTTACTCGAGCGTTGGAAACGCAACAAGTTAAACAGAACGCTTAAAAAGCGACTGGCCGAACTGCAGACGCAGGTACAACAACACGCAGAGGAGGTATGCCGCTCTAATTGGAGGCAAGTTTGCGACGGACTCGCCGGAAAACTGTCCACCAAGCGAGCTTGGCAACTTCTGAGACATCTCATAGATCCAACACAGTCCAAATCCGCTACACAACACCATGTTACACGCCTCGTACACACACACAACAGTGACCCGGACGCTCTAATTGACCCACTTCAGCGAACATACACCTCACCCGGCACATCCGACCCCATGTCCCCCTACTCAGGAAAACCTAACCCGGAATTAGACGCTGATATTTCGGAAACGGAGGTAAGAGCGGCCCTCCTGACGCTCCGCACAAATTCATCACCGGGACTGGACAAAATCTCGAATTCTATACTCTGCAACCTTGATGACAAATCAATCACACAGATTACAGACTACTTCAACAAATTCTGGGCGAAGGGCACCCTCCCCAAGACCTGGCGACACGCCAAGGTAATATTTATACCAAAACCGAACAAGCCTCTTAAACTAGTAAACCTGCGCCCAATCTCGCTCACCTCGTGTCTCGGGAAACTTTTCGAGCACGTTGCACTTGCGAGATTGACACTTCACATGACGGGCAACGACCTTTACCCACACAGCATGGTGGGATTCCGCCCTCATCTCTCCGCTCAGGACGCCATGCTGCAGCTCACTCACGACATCTTCGACCCGGTTATCCCGGGCCACTCAAAGGCAGTCCTGGCTTTGGATCTGTCCAAAGCTTTTGATCGCGTCGAACATCAGGCGATCATGACTGCCCTCTCTCCTCTGAACATAGGTGTACGGATGTACACTTATATCCAGGCTTTTTTAAAGGACCGCATGGCTGAGGTTCATTTCGGCCCCCTTACGTCCCAACCCTACACCCTCAGGAGCGTCGGTACTCCACAGGGTTCCGTCCTCTCTTCATTCCTATTCAACGCCACGCTCATTCCACTCGCCCGGAAACTGTCCACGATACCTCAACTTAGACATACCCTTTATGCGGACGACATCACACTATGGACCACACACGGTAGTGATGGCGACATAGAGGGTACCTTGCAAAACGCCGCATCCCTCACACAAGAACACGCCCAGAGCATAGGACTCTCATGCTCCCCAGACAAGTCTGAACTACTTATACTTCGACCCACGACCCGCGGATGCCCCACCACACCGATTGTCATCGAAGTCGATGGCCGACCCGTCCCAGAGGTGAATACGCTCCGGGTTCTGGGACTTCACATCCAGAACAATGGCAAAACACATTAACTCTCAAGAAACTAAAGCGGGTGACAGGCGCGATATCGCACCTCATCCGACGAGTTTCGGGCCATCACAGAGGCATGAAGGAGAACGACCTATGTCGTCTAATTCACGCCTTCGTCCTCAGCCGTTTCTTATACTCAGTCGCCTATCTCCGACTCAACAGGCAGGAAACGGACGCCTTGGACATCATGTTGCGCACGGCGTTCAAGACGGCCCTACATCTCCCAATTAATACTTCCACAGAACGCCTTCTACAGCTTGGCCTCCTCAACACAATTGGGGAGCTTGTGGAGGCCCATCGCCAAGCCCAATACTTGCGTCTCACCAAAACCTCCACCGGTCACCATATCCTGGAGACTTTAGACATTCGTGTCCCAGCGAATGACCCTACCCTCCTTCCCATACCTCGCCTCCTCCACCAAGACCTTCTCATCAAGCCTCTCCCTCGCAACATGCACCCCCAGTATAACGAGCAACGCCGCCGAGCCCGAGCAGCGGCGCTCCACAAATACTACGGCTCCGAAACGGACGCCGTATGGGTGGACGCCGCATGCACGAATGAGGGAGCGGTATTGGCCGTCACAAATTCCTTCCTGCAGCCTGTTGCTACTGTCCCCCTCCCCTCGGTCACCTCCTCGGAGGCAGCCGAGGAAGCAGCCATCGCCTACGCGCTTGCACACACGGAAGCACGCTACATAATTTCCGACTCAAAAACTGCGCTACTAAATTTTGCGCGTGGTAGAGTTCACATTTCTGCATTCAGTATACTGAGCTCGCCCGCCGCTAACCCACCCCGCTATGTGGAGCTGATATGGGTGCCTGCGCACTCCGGGAATCCCGGTAACGAGGCAGCCAATGCGTTAGCCCGAGGTTCTTTAAACCGGGCGCCGGCGGCCTCCGATCCGGGATTCACGCGTGATCGCATGCACTCCTTCAGTGAGCTAACGCAGGCCTATCGGGCCGAGCGACTACTCTATCCTCCACCTGACCCATCTTTAGACAACTACCACCAGAGGCTCTGGCGACGACTACAAACGCGCACCCTCCCGTCCTCTTATAGTGCGTCTCGCTACCACCACACCCTCACCAATCCCTCCTGCACCCTTTGCAACAACTCCATTGCCACCCTCGCCCACATCCCGTTCCAATGCCCGGCGGATCCTCCCCCGCGGGGTCTAGAGCACCTTACCACCTGGGAGGACTGGGGGACCCTGCTGCACTCTGAGGACCCGGTTCGGCAGAAGATCGCCACAGACTGGGCTGCCGACGTCATGAACCATAAAAACATGAACGTTTGAGTGTAGTGGGGCCGTGCGGGGGCCCAGGGGCATGCATGCACCAAACTCCTCTGTTATAATAGTTATTACCACCACCTACCACCATCGGCTCGCTCTCATCTCCATCTTTCAATCTCGGTAGCATTGGCACCCCACAGGGTTCTGTCCTCTCTCCACTGCTTTTTAATATTACCCTTATCCTCTTGGCACACGCCCTCAACCAAATCCCTGCCCTGTCCCACTCCTTATACGCCGATGATATTACACTGTGGACCACCACAGGTAACATTGGCGCCATGGAAGATAAATTACAGGCCGGAGCAGACATTGTAGCATAAGATCGCCACAGACTGGGCTGCCGACGTCATGAACCATAGAAACATGAACGTTTGAGTGTAGTGGGGCCGTGCGGGGGCCCAGGGGCATACATGCACCAAACTCCTCTGTTATAATAGTTATTACCACCACCTACCACCATCGGCTCGCTCTCATCTCCATCTTTCAACCTCGGTAGCATTGGCACCCCACAGGGTTCTGTCCTCTCTCCACTGCTTTTTAATATTTCCCTTATCCTCTTCGCACACGCCCTCAACCAAATCCCTGCCCTGTCCCACTCCTTATACGCCGATGATATTACACTGTGGACCACCACAGGTAACATTGGCGCCATGGAAGATAAATTACAGGCCGGAGCAGACATTGTAGCATCATTTGCCGCAAATGTCGGCTTGGCTTGTTCCCCTACCAAATCGGAGCTTCTCATACTCCGACCTCCTAGGTGTCGTACAGACAAAGGCCCTCCTCCCCCCTCTTCTTGAGAGTTGACAACACCCGGATACCAGAAGTGGACAACACCAGGATTATTGGTATTCTGATACAAAACAATGGCAAGAATACCGCAACCATCACTAAACTGACGGCGATGGTTCATCAAACAATCCGCCTCATTCGCCGCATAGCCAATCGCCATCGTGGCATGCGCGAGCATGACCTCAGACGCCTGGTACAGGCATTTGTCCTGAGCCGTGTTGTGTACTCGCTCCCCGACCTTGTCCTCACGCGGGTGGAGGAAGACAAGGTTAACGCCTTTATCCGACAGCCGTACAAGGCCGCCCTCAACTTACCCCGCTACACTTCCAATGAACGCCTTTTTCACATGGGCATCCATAACTCCCTAACTGAGCTCACGGAAGCCCACCGCTCAGCCCAGTTGGAGCGATTATCATCTACCCTCACCGGCCGGAACATCCTTGCTCGCATCCATCTCTCACCTCCCGGTCACTGCTCTACACAACATACACTTCCCCCTGCGATACACCGCGTTCTTAAGGTGCATCCCCTGCCAAAGAATATGCACCCAGAGCACCATGTCACTCGCCGCAAGGCACGCGCAAAAGCTCTTCACAAACACTATGGCTTCCAGCCCGAGGCCGTTTACGTAGACGCTGCCTCATACCCCTCCCGCCCAGCGTTCGCCCTCAGCGCTGTTTCCAACTCTGTGCAACTGGTCGCGGCCGGTACAACTTTTGCCTCCACTTCCCTGGAGGCGGAGGAGGCGGCAGTTGCCCTCGCCATAGCTACCACCCGAGCCGCAACCATCTTTAGCGATTCTAAATCCGCCGTACGGAACTTAGCCTGCGGTCAGATCTCTACCCCAGTCTTCCGGTTACTCGCCTCCCTCCCCACCCGAACACCCGAACACCCTATTCAACTGGTATGGGTGCCAGCTCACACGGGTCACCCAGGCAACGAAGCAGCTCACTCTT
The DNA here is from genome assembly GCF_055883805.1 of Amblyomma maculatum. Taxonomy (NCBI): domain Eukaryota; kingdom Metazoa; phylum Arthropoda; class Arachnida; order Ixodida; family Ixodidae; genus Amblyomma; species Amblyomma maculatum. The sequence goes on from NC_139344.1 coordinate 418,397,096, forward strand.
TTGCTCGAGGATACGTCAGCCTAGCAGGAACTGCCACTGCCGGGGGGATGCTCGCGAGCGCATGGTATCCTATCACGAAGTATCCCTCCATTACCGTGATCAACGAACCATCTACTCTCCTCCTCATAAATCTATGACTAAGCTACAACAGGTGACGTGGCGCCAAATTCAGTTCCGTACATTCCCATCCCCTGCTTTCTTATCTTTGATCCATCCAGGACTGTTCTCGCCGCAGTGCAACCTGTGTAGGGCACCTAAAGCTGATTTTGAGCATATTATGATCAAATGCTCGGAATTCCACCCTCCAGCCACATGGCAACTCTCCGACCTCGAGCGATGGGAGGCTGCGGTGTCCAGCTCTGATCCGGCCGTTCAAAAGCGGCTGACGGACTGGGCTATGGGTGTCGCTAGGAAGCACCAGCTTCCGGCCACAACACGCAGCCGAGAGCCGACCCGTCATTAGCATGTAATCCCTTAAGGCTCCCAAATATAGTTTTTCACCACCACCACCACCTTGAATGCGCGCCAAGGAACGCCACGCGGCAGGAGCGCTGGTGTACTGTCCAAACACACTTGCCGAAGAAAGTGTGATAGATACTGTGCCTTTCTTTTCCTGTAAACCAATTATAATTATGTGTAGCACTGCAACGAACGCCGATAAAAAGTCTTATCTTGTCTGGCGTTCCTGCCATCTGCAATGCCACACTTGAATACGCGCCAAGGAACGCCACGTGACAGGAGCGCTGGTGCACTGTCCAAACACACTTGCCGGAGAAAGTGTGATAGGTACTGTGCCTTTTCCTGTAAACCAATTATAATTATATGTAGCCCTCCAACGAACGCTGATAAAAAGTCTTATCTTGTCTAGCGTTCCTGCCATCTGCAACGCCACACTTGAATACGCGCCCACGAACGCCACGTAACTGGAGCGCTGGTGTACTGCCCAAACACACTTGCAGGAGAAAGTGTGATAGATACTTTACACCAAAACGCTGCTGTGCCAGGCAGTTTTAAAACATTTTGATCCTGCCTGTACAGGAAAGTGCCCGCACTGTGCGGAGAAGTCTTCGGACATCTTCCATATGGTGTGGGCATGTCAGTGAACCCCGAACCTCACCCCCAAACCCAACCCCACCCGGGAGGACTGGGAGGCAGCCCTGCTCGGCTGCTCCGATCTGGCAAGCCAGAAGGCCCTGGTTCACCGAGCCCTAGCCGCAGCGGTCGCCAATGGGCTCCTGTAATGAGGAGCCCACCTAGTGTTTGCGTGAGGTTGCTCCGGCTACCTCAAGCTTCCTCCCAATAAAGGTTTTACACACACACACACTGCGCCTTTCGTTTCCTTTACACCAATGATAATTATATGTAGCACTGAAATGAATGCCGACAAGAGGCTAACGATGGGAGGCAAATTATAGGATAGGGAGGGTAGGCTCTCGCCATTCTCCTTTTGAGAGACATCTGAGAGACTCTCTAATGTTTTCGTCTATCCTAAATTTTGATTAGACCGGTTAACTGTACCATCATTTTATTGATGTTTGGTTTCTACATTACTAACGTTATCTTACTTTTCTGCTTTTAAGCCACCAATCTTCCAATATTTTTTGCTAGCTTCCACCGCAGGTTCCTTGACCCACTTGAGCCACTGGTATCTCAAATCCCAGGGCCTCAGGAAGAGTGCGCCTGCATCGACTGCCGGATGGATACCATTACATTAGAGTATAGGATGGTTAATTGGTTTTGTACATTTACCACATACTGCGCATGTGTTATCTTCATGGTTAAGTTTCTTTTAGTGGGTAGGACTACTAGCGTGGCGTGACATGGTCCATAGGGTCACGAAGAGTCGGATACGACTGAACGACTGAACTGAACTGAACTACTAGCCGCAATTACGGTGTGGCCTATTGTTGGTGGCCTATTCTCTAATGTTGCTGCTGGCGCGCCGCAGGGAGCAGCGATGGAAAGCTAGATCAGCTTCCAGACGGCGACTCTCCGATTGCGCAATCCCGGCCACCGCACTGCACCTCCTCGCCCTCGTCGACATGGGCTAACGAACGCGTGTATTCCTTGGCACGGCCCTGGGCCTCCTCCCAACTTCTCGTCTTTGAGAAGGCCGCGTGCGTAAACGATGGCTCTAGTAGATTCCAGGCCTGTCTAGCGAGCCAGGGGAGGAAGCATAGCTTTGGCAGCGCTAAGTTGTTTCCGCTCCTCCTCCGCGCTTAGAAGTCGCGACGAATCAGAACGGCCATCGGCAGTTCTGATTCTGGTCGCTCGATGAAGCTAGCGGTAGCAGGAACGCCCAGACTGAGAAACCGTGACAAAAGCTACGCGCCCAGGTTGCAGTTGGTGGGTCATCTCGTGGTGCTGCGCTTCGTTTTTGTTCAGCCTCCCTTATAGTATAGTCGCCTCTCTTTTGTAACTAGGTTTTCTATACCATGTGTTTGTGTCATATAATTAATAAGTCGTCTTTTATTGCAAGTCTTCGTCCTTCGTCTCCTTGTGTGTGTGTCTGATCTACACGTTGCCTGCTGAATCGACGAGCACCTTGAAGAGGTGCAGAGGAATTTGAAGAACTCAAGAAGATTGAAGAACACAACCTGAGATTTTACTGGCGCAGTCGACAGTACGATTCGGAAACTGCAGCACTCCGCAATCCCAGCCCGTTTATTGAGCCATTTTAACATTATCGGCGCTCACTGAATAAATCCTGTCGTTCAAGGCGTGAAAACATCGCTGCGTGCAAGAACATAGGGCTCTAAGAGGTCTTTGGTCTTTGAGATTTGAGTCATCACACTCCAGGGTTGTGAAAAGAGCTATTGCTCCCCCCTTTTTGCAATCTGCACTTCAAATCGTGCCCTCATAGAATAGAAGGTAGTCTAAATAATCAGGTTTCCCGTCTGTTGGCGGTAAGCTTCCCTGAACCGGTTATATCAGCAGCCGCTGAAACCCTCGTGCAAAAACAAAAAGGTGCCCAAAAAGATGTCCTGATCTCTAGTATTCAAATTCGGTGGTGGTTCCGTGTATGTACCAGATGTCGCAGAACCTTAAGAAAGTGGCCGCCAGGCACCATGTACGACTGGTGTTTTCTGTCGCCAACAAGCTATCAAAGCTTTGCGGCCGCATTTCTGGTGTTTGCGAGGAGGGCTGTAAAAAGAGGCATAACATCTCCCATGTCAACTGCGGCACAGGAGTGGCATATAGCATATCCTTTTCATGTGAGGTTTCATATGTGGGCAAAACAGGCCGCTGCATTACAAAAGCTCTATACTTGTACTGCATGTTTCTTCCTGCGTCAGCTCGTGCAGCGCACGATTTGAGAATACGAACATTTTAGGCAGCTGGATCACTAAAGTAAAATCTCGGCTTGTGATATAGGGCTTCCATGTTAAAAAGTTATCTGATCGCTGTGCGAGTGACAGTGCTTTGCGGATTTATGACGCTGAATGTGCCTTTCCTAATTCTTTTTTGTCCTCATGGATTGCAGTTGTGTCACGTGTGGGCCTCTTTTGTCTGCACATGCTCATATTTTCTTTTATATTCCTTGTGTTAAACCCCAATAACAGTTGGTAGTAGAGCTTGTCAATCGTGCGTGCTTTCTTTCTTTAGTCTGCGTTCAAATGTTAGCACTACATCTTTATTATGCAGAACCAAGTAGCCCGGAAACACGCACTTCTTACTTGTGTCCGGTAACCTTAGCAAATGTGTATCAGCCGCGTCTGTCAAAGTCCGCTACTAGGACCAAGCGAAAGAAGACCGCAATCGCTTCCGCCATCGCTATAACACATGCGGTAATAATTGTCAGTGATTCAAAAACTGCCATACTTAACATCTCAGGTGGCAGAATATCAACTATTACCAGAACACCCTCGCGGATATCAGACTCGACAGAGTGACAGAACTCGTATGGACACCCGCCCACTATAAGGGAACCGAGGCAATGAGGCTGGTCATCAACGTGCTCGAGGTTTCTTCATCCGAGCGGTGATACCTAATGCCGAGGAACTCTAAATAAAAAAAAAATGATCACATACAGCAACCTTGCACAATACTTCCAACTCTCTAGTAGAGTATATCCGCCACCCCACATATCACTAACCACACGACAACAAATTGTCTGGAGCAAACTACCAACCAAAGTCATCTCCAACCCTGCGGTTTACGCACACATATTTCCCGACAGTATAAGCTCATTCTGCACAAGGGGGAGGGTATGGGGGGGGGGAGAAGCCGACTTTAATCATATCCTATTGGATTGCTCAGAGGACCCGCCTCCCAAGGTTCTCACAGAAGCTCCCTCACCGGAATCCTCGGAAGAAGGGCTGCGCAACGCGAACACCAATATGCAATGGGGCGCCGTAAACCGCGCTGAAGAAGTCGTCGCAAGACACCAGATAAAGGCCACTTGGCTTTTCCACAAAGACCCGGTAACTATACTCCCTCTCCCTCTATCTCTCCCTCCTCCTCTCTCAGCGGAGCGTTGGCAGTGAAGGTGGAGGAGAGTACTGCAAGAGTGATTGAAACTGTCATGCTCCATGTGCGGCGAATGGTGCGATTTCCTGCCGAGCAGTGGGAAAGGACCCAGGACAAGAACCATGCGGCAGCCGCTCAGCACAGCATGTATCGCACGCAATCGCGTATGGCTCCAATACATATGCAGTTGCGCTCAAATTTCGCATTGCGGTTTCCACAATTTTCAAATTCATAGCTTTGTCTCATCGGTTCTGCACACTTTAAGAAAATAAAAAGAAAATTGAATCAGAATATGTTGTCGAATTTCTTTAGAAATGAATGTGCCTGGAGTGGGAATTTACATTTGCATGCTATAATTGCTTTCTTGCCTTCCAGAGGCTACTGGACGACTAACGGATAGAATGGGACGCGATGCCTCCTTTCCAACGAAGTCCGTCAAGCACAGCAGTACACGCAGAAAACGGCGTGGCACCTAAAATCCCTCCGAGCCGCGAACGCTGTTCTTATTAAAGCTTAGAGATAGTGTTCAGCCTACGATCATGCTTGCATCAATGCGGTACACGTTTTTTTTTTTTTTTGTTGTTCAGTGATAGCTTATACAGCTCGTTTCGCCGAAAAGCCGTCGGCAAGGTGGTTATCGGCACTCCGTCTGGAAATAATCCGGGGCAGCGTAAAAAAACTGTATGGAGATAAATTGTGGTTCTAGTGGTTGATGAGTAATTGGTGTCGAGAAGCGATAACTGGGTAATGAAATAATTGCAATTATATATTCTATAATATTAAAAAAATAAACATGATAAATCATTGAAAAGAGGTTCAAAAATGTCAAAATGCTCAGAACGACAAGCGAATACTTGAAGATGCTAGTTAAGAAATTGTAAGGTATGTATTTGATAAAATAATTGATTGAAATAACTCTGAAAATGAAAAATTAAATAAAAAGGCTTAAAGGTGTCAGTATGCTCACAACAAAATGCCAATGCTTGATGATGGTAAGTTAGAAAATTAGAGTGTGCAATAGATCAATTATTTGAAACAATTGAAAAATGAAACATTAGAAAAAGGAACGCTCAAAAGTGTCACAGTGTTCAGACCGGAAACTTAATCCTTGCTGATGCTATGTGTCGGTGTATAAAAAGTAAGAAAAAAGAAATTGAAAATGATAAAAGATCATACGTATGTGTGACACGTTATCGCATGATACCCTTAATGTGGTACGTAAGTGTCCTTTGTTGTTGCATCGAACGCAAACAGCTCGTTTCTCACAACGCGCACTGGTATGCATCAAGTTTCAAGCGGCGTCTGAGCTTACCGGTAACGTTATCGCCCGGCAAACTATGAGAAAAAAAAAATAAAAAAACCAAATTATAAAATGGAATGATAAATTTTGCTGTGTGTATGAAACGCTATCGTATCGTACCATTAACAGAAGAGTTTAAGTCTCTAAGTGCGCCTGCAATACCTTTTGATACAGATGCATTAGCATGACACGACGCCAACCCGACAGCGGTGCCGGTGACCGTCCATCGTTATGGCAAATCGTGTGAGTGGCAGGAATGAAACGATAGCCCATCTTGAAAATATTGAGTTACCCCCTCCTGATTACGCTGATGGTGAATGTGGAGAAGAAGGAAACCTGGACGACGTACCTTTTCTTGATCTGGAGAAAGAGATATGTAGTGCTATTCTGAGGGATTTGATCCGACCAATGTTTCCGAATGAATTCTAGGTTCTTGAAGCGGAAGAGAGATCGTAAAATCGACAAAATGCTAGAACATTTTGCCGTAAACATAACTGTTTAAAGCAGTTTGTCATTCAGCACACTGTAACCGAGCTCTACACTTATAATGAGTGCGATAGCATATACAAACAAATCAGGGACAAGCTTCAGTGTTTAGCTGACACTTGACAGGTGTCCGTTATCGAGGAAGCCTTTCGTGCGCAGGTCGTGAGCGGTGGTAGTACTTCATGCTGCTTAGAGCATGTCTTCGCCACAATACGACAGAAAGTTGAAGCTATGATCCGGATCTCTGGTCTTCTGTTCGGCGAGAAGTTATTTCCGCAATGAACATCGTTAATCAGTTTTCACTCTCGCTACCGGATGTGAGCGGAGTCATCAATCGCGGCGTCATCTAGCGGAGTCATCAAACCTTGAAGTGCAAGAATAGAGTGTGCTCATAAGAGCTCATGATCCAAAATAATGTACAGACGAAATGAAGGTATTTTTTGATCTCCCAGAGATACCTTTATTATATGTTTCGCATACATGTCGCACTTTCACTTTTGCGCTTTTCCACGAGAAAAATATGCTTCTTTCCAGGGAGATATTTATGAATTATGAAACAAAACATGACAGGACTGCCGCGAGGCCACAACATATACATTATTCTCAAACATCGCCGGAAGTTTCTGAAGTGGAGGTAATTAGTTGCGAAAGTGATCCACATTACCATTACATTTTTTTCATTGTGTGGGTGCTGGCTTGAGGAATGATATATTGAGGCATAATGTTATCTTTAACAAAAGATAAGTGCAGTGGATGAATTTAGTGGATATGCTATCAAGTGACTTAAAACCACCTTGCCATAATTTGTTCGCTATTCCAGATTCACCTAGACAGGTAGCACAGAAATGTCAGATATATTCGCAAGAAATATAACATCTTAGTTATTGTAAGCTGGAACAAATTTGACTTTAGCAGAGAAGCCACGCTTAAACTTGGTGTATGGCCGGTACTCGATGATGACGTAGGGCCCCACGGAAGTGAACACGTTGTTAGGCCCGATTTCATTGCTGCAGAACCTGCGCGAGTAAAAGATGATTAGTGGAACCTAATGAGAAGTAAGCAATCTTCTACTAGCGGCAGTGCAGTGCAGTCCTGTTGTGCTTGTCGCTTCTTGCATGCCGCCACAGGCTTCACATTATCAGTGCCCTATCATCGCTGCGTAACTACACAGCTACGTTTGCATGCATGTAGGAAGGAATAGTTTACTACGATTGTGAGCTTGAGGCAGGTCACAGTGTCATTTGTTGCATTACTTGTCTCCTGAAGTTTGGCGTGCACCAGAAGGTTTAAACTGTTGTTTATTGTAAGCGAGTACTTTTACCCAACTCTGCTGGTTTGCCCCGCAATAGGATGAAAGCGGCCATCACTTCGGCGCGTACTCACGTCTCTCCCCGATACAGCGACTGAAGTCTGATTTCGAGCCGGTCGTAGATGCAGAACCCGCGAATCCGGTCGTACAAGTCGAATTCTGGGAACGTGAGCTGTACTTTCATGTTGGCTGGAGCCTGCAATGAAGTTGCAGGCAAGGATGAAGCAAACTACGAAAGCAAACTTCCACGTTCTTCATCATACTACTAGGGAAAAGCGCGCTCAACTACTTTTCCAATTTGTAAACCTTAGCGACAACTGCGTAAAAACGTAGCGGCTACGTGAAACCATAAGCTCCTCAGAAATAGTTCGGTTTTCAAAACTTCTGCAGCAAGAATGAGTTGCCAGGACGTAAGCGCTGAAAATAATCACAACAGTCCAATGTGGTGGTGATTGTTCAATTTTTCAGCTACAAGTGTCATTAATCATGCAGTAAAAAAAATGCTTCAAGTGGATATCATTGTGCAAGGAAGAAGAGTTCCTTCCTATATCCGAATGCAGCATAGCTTTGTTAAGCTCCACCCAACCTTCTACTGCAGAGCTTTCTCATTTACCGTTGTAATGATCTATTTACATTTTTACCCCTTTCACTAGCGTGCACTTCTTGTGTGCAAGCAACAGTGATTTCGCCTCACAATTTCCTTTCATTCATGTCGCACTCAGTTACCTTAAAGAATGACTATAGGTCTCCTAGAGAGAAGACATTCCATTATTGGGTTATTTATTCAACATCCGGTACATTGAAAATCTGCTCGCAGGCTGTCGTGATAGGCGAAGAAATGCAGGTCGATACACACTATCACGGTGAAAAGAAATGCGGACTGCGCGGCGCCTACGCGCTTCACGGTTAGAATTTATTTAGTCGTGGTTGAGCTAAGTGTAACAAGAACACGCTAGAGAGTCCGAGATGCAATAATGGAAGACCACTAGTTTGAACAGCTGAGCGTGTAGGCATCTCGCTATTCGCATTTCTTTATATACCTCTAAACAGCGAGCGCTATGCTTCAGCCACTAGAACAATGTTTCAGCATCGAAGTTGCGAAATAAAGAATATATTGGGGAATTTCTCACTGTAACGCTCCGCGGGCATCTAAATACGTGCTACAAAATAGTTTACAGTTCATGTCCGGACAAGCCAATCCATTGTTATGTTCATTAGTCACTACAGTGCTTAATGCTCTGAGCACAAGGGAAGACAGTAAGAAAGGGATTGTACCTGTATCCACCAGACACAAAGGCCGTCCTGCGGCCTTTGGTTGTTCGGGTATCCGGGAGATGCGATCGTCGTCTCACGAATCACGCGTCCGCCGCAGTTGGGTCGAGCTGCGGTACACCACGAGATAGACCTTGATTTGACAACGTTTTTTTCAGCACACAGACAGCTTGCTTCAAATTTACTTGTTTTATATTCTGCAAAAAATATATATAATTTTATCGAAAACGTCTATCGCGACGGAAATCACCGCAAGACAGTAAACTTGAGTAGCTGTTCGTTTTCGAGGCACTTTTTAAAAAAGGATCTTTTTCACATAGGGGTCCAATTAAAGAGTCGTCTAACCGGGGGATACCACATCCTCATACTTTCGGCAAACATTTTTAAATTATTCGGTTCCATTAGGCGGAAGTTGGAAAGTCGCATATGAACAGCACTAAGCAATAGTTGCTAGATAAGCTTCCTGAACATACAGTGCCAAGCAGTTGAGGACAACAGCCAATTAAGGAACACAAGAGCTCTGTATAAGACAATCAAAGATATCAAAGGAAGCTTCTGTGCTAAGATGGGCGTGATAAAGGACAAACGAGGCAAGGACCTCACTGAAGCCGCAGAGATAAAGAACAGGTGGCAGGAATACACAGAAGAACTGTAGAAGAAGGACTCGAATGTGCAAACCCAACATAAGACGGTTGTGATAACTGATCTTGAGCCGGGCATCCTGAAGAGTGAAGTTGAATGGGCCTTAGCCAGCCTTGCTAAGAACAAAGCTAGCGGAATTGATAGCATTCCAGCTGAGTTGCTTCAAAACCTCAACCATGACGCTGTTAACATTCTGCATACATTATGTCAGAAGATTTGGACAACCCTGCAGTGGCCACAGGATTGGAGGAGGTCAGTTTACATCCCCATTCCAAAGAAAGGCAGTGCCAAAGATTGTTCCAACTACCGCACGATCGCGCTTATTTCGCATGCTAGCAAGGTGATGTTGAAAATCCTCCAAGGTAGGCTGCAGCAGTATGTGGATCGGGAGCTTCCGGACGTGCAAGCTGGGTTTCGCAAGGGCAGATGAACTAGAGACCAAGTTGCCAACCTTCGCTGGATCATGGAAAAAGCAAGAGAGTTCCAGAAACCCATCTACTTCTGCTTTATTGATTATGCGAAAGCGTTTGACTGCGTAGATCACAGCGGATTGTGGCAAGCTCTCCAAGAGATGGGAGTTCCAATTCACCTCATCTGTCTCCTCAGGAACCTGTATGAAGGGCAAGGGGCCACAGTCAGAACTGGGCATGGTCTTACTGATTGGTTTGCGATTGAGAAAGGAGTGAGACAAGGCTGCATACTGTCGCCCTGCCTATTTAACCTATATGCTGAGTGCATCATGAGAAAGGCCGGTCTGGACGAGTCTTCAGCTGGAGTGAAGATTGCTGGGAAACCTATCAACAACCTTAGATATGCGGATGATACCACTTTAATGGCAGAAAGTGAAGTGGAACTCTAGAGACTTCTGATGCGCGTACAAGAAGGGAGTGAGAAGTTTGGGCTTAAACTGAACATTAAAAAGACAAAGATCATGGCGTCTTGCCCTATCAAGTCCTGGAGCATCAAGGGACAAGAAGTGGAAGCAGTGACAGATTTTCTCTTCTTGGGCTCCAAGATTACCTCGGAAGGAGACTGCAGCCATGAAATTAGGAGACGCCTGCTTCTGGGAAAGAGAGCAATGGTTAGCCTTGACCGCCTAGTAAAGAGCAGAGACATTAGTCTGCCAACCAAGATCCGTATAACTCGTGCTATGGTCTTTCCAGTTGTGATGTATGGATGCGAGAGTTGGACTGTGAAAAAGGCTGACCGCCGAAGAATTGACGCGTTTGAATTGTGGTGCTGGCGAAGACTATTGAGAGTTCCTTGGACTGCCAGAAGATCAAATCAGTCAATATTGTCGACCATAAACTCTGACTGCTCATTGGAGGGTCAAATTCTAAAGTTAAAGCTCAGCTACTTTGGTCATCTGATGTGAAGAGAGGAGTCGCTGGAGAAAGATTTGATGTTGGGAAAGGTTGAGGGTTGCCGGAGAAGGGGTAGGCAGCGAACGCGATGGTTAGATGGCATCCTCGAGGCACTGCAGATGAAGTTATGTGATGTTAGGAAGATAGTGAGAGACCGGGAAGCGTGGCGTGACATGGTCAATAGGGTCACGAAGAGTCGGACACGACTGAACGACTGAACTGAACTGAAGCAATTTATATATGTATATATATATATATATATATATATATATATATATATATATATATATATATATATATATATATATATATATATATATATATATCCTACTTAATATATATATATATATCCTACTTAATAAAGGTAGTAGAAGTGATAAAATATGTGGATGATCGTTTAGTTGCACCTAAATATACCTTGCCGCTGAACATTTATAACAACAACCATTCTATCAATCTATTAACCATGACATCATAGCATAAAGAAGGAGAATTTTGCCTTCTTAGCAGCCTCTAAATATTTTTTTCCAATTTTTAATACAACTCAACCGTGATTATCAGAATGTTTGTTTATTACCAGAAGTGAACATTAATTTGGCGGATAGGCCCTGCACTCTTTATAGGCTTGTTTACGTGTTGAATACTTTGCTTCAAAGCATTTGTTCTATTAGATTACTGAAATACGCGCAATACTGTCTTGCTTGCGTCTTTCATCTGTTTTTACATTTACGGGTCTCACTGTGTTGCGAGATGATTTTCTGTTCGCCCCCTTATATAATATCCCAACAGCGACATTTAGAGGTAAATGTATTCTGATATTGATGATCTCAAGCACCGCTTTCCTAGACACGAGCAACTCTTCGAACACAGCTTCACTGAAAGGTAATATATTTCATTTGTCATTGGGAGAAAACTAAAGCCTCCTGCCAAATGGCGAGCGGATATATATATATATATATACACTCTTTTACCGAGAGCAAGCAGGAGTGGAGGAAAATGCTCTCTAACCAGACTCCTAGCGCCGCCCATTATTGCTAGTACCGAGTGGGCTGTGCAATCGCACACTTCACGCATAGCAGAGCCGCCTTGCACCTCGGTATGTTTTGGTTTCAGAGACGTAATTACCTTAATTAGCGCCCCTTTTAGTAGTAATGTCATCGGGACAGCAATGTGTGATCGTTGACTGCACAAACAATCAAAGAAATCGCAATATGACTGCTGAAAGCTTGTGCGGGAAGCATGCATCTACAGTCCGAGTACGGCTGTGATGTTTCTGCTTCACCTCTTTCCAGTCTATCCTTATTTAATTCGCCTATGAGCGTCTTATGTAAGCCAGATAGGCTTAGGACCAATGACAGACTCGCGAGTATGATGCCCATTTCACTCACTCCGCCGTAGTAGCCACGCACGCTAGGCAGGCCGTGCCTCCTGCAAGCCCTCCGTGCCAACGATACGGTGGATCGCTTCCGCCAAAGCAAGAGCGTGCTAAAATTTGTTCACTTAAACAATAAACCGACCGCAAGAAAAAAAAAATCTTTCTTTCGGATTTGTGACCCATACCGTGTGATTGATAATTGAAACACAAATAAGTTACGCAACACATTGTTACTGGTGCGGCGCGCAGCTCATCGTCTGCACGCTGGCTCCGCTGCTAAGGCGTCACTGAAATTTGCATCTTCCTTTTACTGATACTATGGGATTGGCAGTAAGGTAGTTCCATGAGAGACCATTTACTCTAGCCCTGAGGAATTACAAAGCGTCGTCGGATGTGCCTTCGATGCGAAACAATTTAGGCCTAGCGACGATTAGGGAGTAGCGCTCGACGAGAGTGCCATAGTTCGCCGCGCCAGCGGGTGGCACCGCTTTCGTAAGCGCTGCTGTATGTGGTGCGAATTTGTCTTCTTTCATGGCGCAGCTGAGAGCGCACGTTTTTAGATGTTTTGCTCAACAATACGTCGTGCAAACAATGCTGGTTCGGGACGGTGGTATGCGATGTTGTTGCGCCGCAGGACGAACACCAAGGCTTTATAAAAACGTCGACGGATGGTACTTTAGACACTACTTCTGTGATGTGCTGGTCTTGAACCGTGGTTTAACTTGAAAGTATACATTGTTGAAGCAGGACAGCTCGATCCTATATCGAAATGGGTCGCACTTCAATGTGGCGATAACTGGAAAGCATCTTTCGCAGTATCTGCATTCCACGTTCGGTAGCTGCCCGTGCGGTTCATTCGCTGTGTTGGTGTGTTCAGTTACCATTACGATTATGAAATATAAATGAAAATACATGCATTGTGAAAGATATAACAGATACATCCTCACAGCGGAAGTGGAGCACAGTTCTTCGCAGTCACCCCGGCCGCTAGGGCTGTTTCCAACAGCTGCCGCTATGTCAAGTCAAGTCAAGTCATCTTTATTTCAACATCACAATGATGCTAGGGGCGCAGCCAAAAAGCCTATTAACGGCTTGACGAGGGGCTGCGCCCCTCACAAAAACTTGCTAACTTCGGCGTATGAGTTGACTATGCAATGAAATATAATTTTAACAGAAACAACAGGGCGAAATGGCACTTTCATATAATGTTTAACTAAATACTGTAGAAAAGGTGACATACGATTGCAGCAAGGAAGAAAAAACATACACGCAGTGTGGAAAACATATTTACAGAAATGCACACTTTCAGTGAGGTAATAAAAATAATAGCGTTATCTGCACACTGTAACTATTGAATTGTGTTTAGAAGAAGAGGCAAGGTGTAACTAATGCTCTGCCGTCCGTAATTTGTTCGGGTTTCTGGAATGACGAAATGATTTTTTGTACGAGTGCTGTAATTGTGAGACTTGCGTTCAAGTCTGTAGAGTTCTTTGAAGAAGATAGCTGTGTTTATGGCTGTAGTCCTGTAGCGCCTTAATAAAGTTTGTTCATATTGCTGCGGGATAGGAATTATATTCAATTTACAAAAAATCGCTTCTGTTGGTGCGTCTCGAGAAACGTTGACGATGATTCTAAGGGCTCGTTTTTGTAATCTATGAAGCTTGCTAACATTCGAAAAGGTGGTGGTCCCCCAAACCAAAAAGCAGTATCCTATAACAGAAGAAAATAGGGACTGAAAGATAATTTTTTTTTACAGATTGCGGTAAGCAATACCGAAGCCTGGAAAGAATACCCACTACCTTAGCTATATTGATAATCGTAGTATCTACATGTTTATTCCATGATAAATGTTCATTAAAATACACTCCAAGGCTTTTAAATTCCGGGACGAGCTCAATTTTTACCGAACCCAGCCACAGCGATAATCCCAGGAAATCAATGATCCTATTTTTGGGACGGAAAAGCATTGCTTTGGTTTTTTTTGTTATTAATTTCCAAGGAGTTAATGGCTGTCCATTCATGGAGGGAAAGCAAACACTGATTCGCCTGCCCAAAGAGATCATATACATTAGTTGATTTAAAAAATAGGCTGGTGTCATCAGCATACATTAAAAATGTGCATTTGTTATCTAGACTAGTAACATCATTTATGTAAAGATTAAATAGCAGTGGACCCAATATGCTGCCTTGAGGAACACCAGCTCGTAGAGCCTGTATATCGGAAAGCTGATTGTCAATCTTGACCTGCTGACAACGGAAGGTTAAGTAAGATCGGATTAACTGAAGAAAGACGCCCCGAAAACCGTATATGTCTAGCTTGGCTATTAAAGTCTCATAGTTGATCCGGTCGAACGCTTTTGAAAAATCAACGAATATGCCCAGAACAAGCTCCCTCTTTTCAAATGATTCCAGTATTAATTCTTTCTGCACAAGAAGGGCGCTCTCTGTTGACCTGCCTTCTCTGAAACCATGCTGACATGTAGTTATTACGTTGTGTTTTTTACTAAAGCTATCAATACGTTTAAACATCACCTTTTCTAGACATTTTGAGAAGACGGGAAGTATCGATAATGGACGATAGTTAGAGAGGTCGTTTCTGTCACCGCTTTTATAGATAACAGAAACCCTAGCCATTTGCATCCGCTTTGGGAATACTCCGTTTTCTAGGCGGATATTGAATATGTACTCTAAAACTTGGCTGATAATATCAATGACATATTTAAAGGGTTGCACCTGGAAGCCATCTATATCACGAGACCTGCTATTACGGAGGGTTGCGAAGTGACTTTGAATCTCATGCTTATCTGTCGGCGACAGAAACGCAGTTTCAGTGGTACGAAATTTTAGATATTCTGCAGAGCGTTGATCATGAGCACTCCTCACAACTGAAATAAAGTGATCGTTGAAGCGATTGGCCAGCTGCCTTCCGGATAACGCGCAGTCGCCTATTTTGATCGATGCACAAGTTTGGGGGTCTCTTTGAGGGTTTAAGATATTGTTAATTTCCTTCCAAACAAGATCGCTTCGTCTTACTGTATTGGAGTTGAATAGCTTATTCATGTAATCTTTCTTTGCTTGGCGAAGAAATGATGTTACCTGAGTTCTGAAATTTTTAAAAGCTTTAAGGTCATCGGGAGCTCTTGAAGAAAGGAAACGGCTGCAGAGTTTGTTTTTCTTTGTTATCATTTCGAGGCAGTCTCTGTTGATCCACGGTTTACGAGCTTTCCTTGACTTTTTGCAAGTTCTTTCAGGAAAGCACTCTAAATATATGCTTGTAATTATCTTTATGAAAGTATCATACGCTAGATCTGGATCATTAATTTCGTACACGCACTTCCAGGACACTTCCTTAAGTTTGGCTCTGAATAGTTCTAAGGTATCTGGGTTTATCGTTTGGTATGTTTGAACTATTTGCTTCTTTCGTTGACGCTTGTTTGCACGATCAGCAAAGAGAAAAATTGGTAAGTGATCACTCAGTTGAGCACAGATTACACCAGATTGTGTGAATGTACACTGAACATTGGTGATAAAAACATCGATAGATGAGCCTGTATACATTCTTGTTGGCTCCAAGATGACGTTTCGAAAACCGTTACAATCCAAAACCATATTTAATTCACGCTGTTCATGAGATGAAGTTAAAGAATCTATATTGATGTCGCCACCTAATATCAGGTTCAGCCCATTGTCAGTTATCCAGGACAAAAAATCGTCAAGAAACAAAAGAAAACAAGACACATTTCCACCGGGAGGACGATAAACCACTGAAAACACATCTGAGCCACAGCGATAAGAAAGTATTTCATAGTCGTCGACTACCATGGAGAAACGAGGAATAACACAGCCATTAAAAGATTTGTTTAACATTAACATCACACCACCTCCTTTCTTATTAACTCGATGCTGGGAAAATGTATTGTGATCTTCGAGGGTTAGAACTTCTTCATCGTCTCGATACCAAGTTTCTGTTATCATAATTACATCAAATGAGAATTTTAGCGACTTGAGAAAAGTAAAGACCTCATCTTCTTTGTTGCGCAATGACTGAGAATTCAAATGAAAAAAAGAAGTGACATTTTTGTTTTTCGAATGTAAATTAGAAACATCAGCGGGCAAGAAGAGCTGCTTGGCCATGGTGAAGTGGAACAAAATCAACGGGAAACGAGCTCTCCTTAAACTATTTTATCTAGGTCACCTACACAGGCAATGCGGATCGCATCGGACGATTCATCCTTTCTCGCGAAAATGCGTCCATTTCTCGTCCAGACGAATTTCCATTTTTTCTCCTTTTTTCGAGTGACAGTCATTCCCAGCAGTTTTTTCAATGTGGGGCAAAGGTGCTCGTTAACATAAATTGCTGCACGAGTCCGGGACGGGCTGCCGTTTGAATCAACTTCGGAGTTAGAATTGCCATCGGCAGCGCTTGCCTGTGCAACTGTTTCAAGGTGAAGACTGTCAGTGGTAATCTTTGATTGTCGGGCTTTATCAAGTACAGCATCACGCTTTGACCGATTTCGGAATTGTACGATAATGTTTGGGCATAGGTTATTCTTTGTCGGGACTCGATGACAAATTTCTATATCCTGCATTGTTATCGGCTCCTTGATAGCTTCGCCAACTTTCAGAAGTATCTCTGGCAGATGTTCGTTCTGATCAAAAGGAAGACCCTTGATTTCCACATTTTTTTGCCTTGAATATTGTTCAAGCTCAGTTAGGCGCTGCTCGTAGCTAGTTAGCAGTTTTTTCAAAGAAACCTGCTCAGTGGACAGTGCTGCATTTTCAGCTTTCAACGCCTTGTTTTCCTCTTTTAGAGCAGAGTATTCAGCCTTCAGATCATCAAACTGGGAGCTACAATATTCGACGCTTGTAGTCAGTTCTCGATGGTCTTTGCGGAAATCTCTTTCGATTGCGCTTCGCAATGCAGCAATGCCCTTCTGAAATTCATCTCTCAGTTCATCCCGCAACTTTTCAAGTTCCCGCGGCATATTATCAAACACACTTGACTCAAATGCACTTGGCAGCGGCAACAGCAACAAGCAAGATTATTGGGGCTAATAAACAGCAATAAATCAGACCTGTGAATAGCAGAAGATGCGTATGAGCCAACAGCCTCTGTCGCCGCCGCCGCTACCAAGTGCTGGCTGGGGCTTGTTGCGGGGCTTTTATATCTTTTCTGGGGCCTGGCGGTGAAGCTTGGAAGCGTCAGTCTTGCGCATGGCAGTTTCTTCAGCGATGCCAAAGCAGTCGGTCGGTCGGTGGGACAGGTGATAAGGCGCACAGCATGCAGTGATCGACGATTCCTGTGAATAGCAGAAGATGCGTATGAGCCAACAGCCTCTGTCGCCGCCGCCGCTACCAAGTGCTGGCTGGGGCTTGTTGCGGGGCTTTTATATCTTTTCTGGGGCCTGGCGGTGAAGCTTGGAAGCGTCAGTCTTGCGCATGGCAGTTTCTTCAGCGATGCCAAAGCAGTCGGTCGGTCGGTGGGACAGGTGATAAGGCGCACAGCATGCAGTGATTGACGATTCCTGTGAATAGCAGAAGATGCGTATGAGCCAACAGCCTCTGTCGCCGCCGCCGCTACCAAACGGATGGTATACTGTTTGCTGGCGCGCAGAAACCATAAATAGCACCAAGGTGTCGGATAGCTTTCACGTGCACCGCGAAACAGCACTTTTACACTGCCACAACGCACCATCAACACGCAAAGCACAGCCCAAGATGTCGTCATGAGGAGCCGGAGCGGACGTTCCCAGTTGGGCTCATACGGGGCGCCACCATCAGACTAAGATGGCTGCACCCAGGCATCGAAACTAAAAAGGCCTATATACGCTAGTGGCTTTCTTTTCCTTCGCTTTCTTACCGCTGGAGATGTGCAACGTTCTTCCTTACTCCACGCTGAAGAGGTTTTGGTAAGCTAGAGGAAATTAATGGTGTGTGCCAAACATTCCTAGTTTTGCTTTTGATGCTCAGCGTATGACGGCGGTAGTACAAACGAGAAGCCCATGTACTAATTTCGAGAGCTTGCGTGAAGTTAGGATGTAAGTCTATGATGTGAACCTCAGGCACGAAGTGAAGGACAATAAACGAAGACCGAGCACAAATACCCCTTCATGGATGACTGCCTTGTTGTGGCGGAGGGGCTTGCGAAACTCGATGAAGTCGGGAGCTCTGCTGTGTAGGGCCACCCAAGATAGACAGGTCACGGCAGAGAGTTCTGACAAAATGTGATTCACTGGAGAAGGTAATAGCAACCCACTCCAGTATTTCCTGCCAAGAAAACCCTATGGCCAGTCACAATACCATTAATGATATGGCGCCGGAAGATGAGCCCTCCAGGTTGGAAGGCGTCCCACATGTTACTGAGGATGAACAAAGGGCGATTCCTAGTAGCTCCAGGACGAATGAAGCGGCTGGGCTAAAGCCAAAAGGACGCTCAGTTGTGGATGTGTCGGGAAGCGACCGGAAAGTCCGATGTTGCAAGGAGATATATCACATAGCAACATGGAATGTAAGATCTATGACGCAAGGTAAACTGGATATCGTCAAGCGAGAAATGGACAGATTGAACATTGATATCTTGGGTATCAGCGAGCTCAAGTGGACCGGAATGGGAGAATTTAACTCCGGCGACCATTATGTATTTTATTGTGGGCACGAATCCAAGAGAATGAATGGGATTGCTCTCATAGTAAACAGAAGAATGGGCAAAGCAGTGCTAGGGTAGAACCCCAAAAACGACCGAATGATTTCACTTCGGATCCAAGGTCACCCTTTCAACATAACAGTTATCCAAGTCTATGCACCGACCACTACTGCTGAAGAAGCTGACGTTGAGAGATTTTATGCGGACCTACAATGCCTTTTAGACCGTAATCCATCCTCAGACGTCATCTATCTCAAAGGAGACTGGAATGCTAAGGGGGGAGTGAAGATATATAAGGAATTAGAGGCAAGTTCGGTATTGGTGAGCCAAATGAAGCTGGGCAAAGGCTAGTAGAGTTTTGTCTAGAAAACAACCTGACGATAGCGAATGCTCATTTTCAACATTACAAGAGGCGCCAGTACACATGGACTTCACCGGACAGTCTGTACAGGAATCAGATTGATTATATTCTTTGCCGGCAGAGATGGAGAAGCGCTATACAAGCAGTAAAAACATGGCCTGGGCCCGATTGTGGCACCGATCATCAGCTTCTTGTTGCCAAATTTAAGCTTCGATTGAGGAAAACGCAAAAAACTAGAAGGCCTTTCAGGTATGATCTGGATCAAATTCCATCAGAATATGCTGTTCAAGTGAGGAATCGATTTCAAGAATTAGATCTAGAAGAGAGAGAGCCTGAAGAGATGTGGATTGATGTTCGTGATATAATACAAGAAGTTGCTACTAAGGTAGTTCCAAAGCAAAAGAAATGCAAGAAGGCAAACTGGTTATCAGAAGAGGCTTTGCAAATAGCTGAGGAAAGGAGGATGACAAAAGTTATGTGGGGAAAAAAATGATGCAAGGCTCTCAATGCGGATTTTCAGAAAATCGCAAGAAGAGATAAGAATGCCTTCCTGAACATACAGTGCCAAGCAGTTAAGGACAACAGCCAATTAAGGAACACAAGAGCTCTGTATAAGACAATCAGGGATATCAAAGGAAGCTTCTGTGCTAAGCTAGGCGTGATAAAGGACAAACGAGGCAGGGACCTCACGGAAGCCTGAGAGATAAAGAAGAGGTGGCAGGCATACACAGAAGAACTGTACAAGAAGGACCCGGATGTGCAAACCCAACATAAGACGGCTGTGATTACTGACCTCGAGCCGGGCATCCTGAAGTGAGAAGTTGAATGGGCCTTAGCCAGACTTGTTAAGAACAAATCTAGCGGAGTTGATGGCATTCCAGCTGAGTTGCTTCAAAACCTCAACCATGATGACGCTGTTAACGTTCTATATACATTTTGTCAGCAAATTTGGACAACTCTGCAGTGGCCACAGGATTGGAGGAGATCAGTTTACATCCCTATTCGAAAGAGCGGCAGTGCCAAAGATTGTTCCAACTACCGCACGATCACGCTTATTTCGCATGCTAGCAAGGTGATGTTGAAAATGCTCCTAGGTAGGCTGTAGCAGTATGGGGATCGGGAGCTTCCGGACGTGCAAGCTGGGTTTTGCAAAGGCAGAGGAACTAGAGACCAGATTGCCAACCTTCGCTGGATCACGAAAAAAGCAGGAGAGTTCTAAAAACCTATCTACTTTTGCTTTATTGATTATGCGAAAGCGTCTGACTGCGTAAATCACAGCAGATTGTGGCAAGCTCTCCAAGAGATGGGAGTTTCAAATCACCTCATCGATTTCCTCATGAACCTGTATGAAGGGCAAGAGGCCACTGTCAGAACTGGGCATGGTTTTACTGATTGGTTTCCGATTGAGAAAGGAGTGAGACAAGGCTGCATACTGTCGCCCTGCCTATTTAACCTATATGCTGAGTGCATCATGAGAAAGGCCGGTCTGGACGAGTCTTCAGCTGGAGTGAAGATTGCTGGGAAACCTATCAACAACCTTAGATATGCGGATGATACCACTTTAATGGCAGAAAGTGAAGTGGAACTCTAGAGACTTCTGATGCGCGTACAAGAAGGGAGTGAGAAGTTTGGGCTTAAACTTAACATTAAAAAGACAAAAATCATGGCGTCTTGCCCCATCATGTCCTAGAGCATCAAGTGACAAGAAGTGGAAGCTGTGACAGATTTTCTCTTCTTGGGCTCCAAGATAACCCCGGAAGGAGACTGCAGCCATGAAATTAGGAGACGTCTACTCCTGGGAAAGAGAGCCATGGCTAGCCTTGACCGCCTAGTAAAGAGCAGAGACATTAGTCTGCCAACCAAGATCCGCGTAACTCGTGCTATGGTATTTCCATTTGTGATGTATGGATGCGAGAGTAGGACTGTGAAGAAGGCTGACCGGCGAAGAATTGACGCGTTTGAATTGTGGTGCTCGCGGAGAATCTTGAGAGTTCCTTGGACGGCCCAAATCAGTCGATATTGTCGACCATAAACCCTGACTGCTCATTGGAGGGTCAAATTCTAAAGTTAAAGCTCAGCTACTTTGGTCATCTGATGAGAAGAGAGAGTAGTCGCTGGAGAAAGGTTTGAGGTTGGGAAAGGTTGAGGGTCGCCGGAGAAGGGTTTGGAAGCGAACGAGATGGTTAGATTGCATCCTCTAGGCGCTGCAGGTGAAGTTATGTGATGTTAGGAAGATAGTGAGAGACCGGAAAGCGTGGCGTGATATGGTCCATAGGGTCACGAAGAGTCGGACACGACTGAACGACTGAACTGAACTGAAGTTCAAATATTCTACTTCACGCCTTATATGCGAAGGTAACTGTCCAAAGCTCCCGTCAAAGCACTTGATTAACGATTTTCATCATCTATGTACATAATGACTAAATTACTGACGGTGGAGCTACCTGATTGGTACCACGTTTCAATGGTTAGAACGAGCCTCCTCTTTTTGGTTGCGCTCGTCTTTTGTAGCTAAGTCTCCTCATTTTGCCTTGCCTGTCTGTGCCTGTCCGTGAGAAGATGAAATAGTAGAAGGAAAAGAAGAAGAAGGAAGAAGAAGAAGACTGAAGAGAAAGAAGTGCACGAGGAACATTCCAGTCAGTGGCATCGTGATCGCTGCGCGTGTTGGACCTGACTGTGTTCTGTGTTCGCAGCTTACCTGCCCTGTCCGAGTACCTCAAAAAACCCCATCTAACATTTGGTGGAGGTGCCGGGTAAATTCTATCCTCTCGCCCTGGAATTCCGCAGCCGCACGTTACCATCTCCTGCGATGCCTGAAGACAGGAACCACCAAGGCGTACGTGTTGGCTCGCCCGTCATCTGTCCCGGCTGCCTCCGCCAGCGAGACCCCGCCATCATCAGTGGCTCTGACGACCATTTAACTTCGAGGACTGGCTCACACCCTATGAGCGGGTGAGCGCTTACAACAAATGGGACGCGGAAACGAAGCTCAGCAACGTTATTTTCTATCTCACCGGCGTAGCAAATCTTTCGTTTCGGAACCGTGAAGCGGACATTCAATCATGGTCCATGTTCAAAGCCAGCTTCTCTGAAGTTTTCAGCCGTCCGGCTCTGGGGAAACTCCGCGCTGAACCGCGCTTGCGTGCGAGGTCTCAGCAGGTTGGCGAGAATTTCACGAGTTATATCGAGAACGTCATCGACTCGTGTAAGCGCGTAAAAGCTCAGATGTCAGAGGCCGACAAGATCAAGCACATTCTGCAAGGCATCGATGACGACGCCTTTCAGATGCTGACGACTCGAGATATCCGCGTCGTCGCGGAAGTTGTCACACTGTGTCAATGGTTTGATGAACTCCGCAAACAAAGGGCCATAACTCCAGCAAGCACCATGCACTCTGAGTCGCTTGCTGGCCTGACAGATGCAGGTGAACATTCCGTGCTCCTGCCACAAATCAAGAGCTTCATTTGGGAAGAAGTTGCTCGACAGCTCTCCCTTATGTCCTGCCATGAAGAGCCTTCATCACACCTAGCTCCCAGTTTGCGGCAGATTATTCAAGAACAAGTAGCTGAATCTCTTCCGCCAGCCCCTCAATCCATGCCTGTCGCAGCCCCGTTGACATATGCGGCTGTTGCTGCCCGCCCACCACCTACATAGGCTCTGCCGCAACCTGCCTACGTTCAGCCGCCTCCTTCTCCTGCTCGAGAACCTGCGCAGTTTACTCGACCGGTTCCAAGGTCACGCAATCCCTGGCGCACGACAGATAACCGGCCAATTTTTTACACTTGAGGGCTGGCTGGGCATATTTCCCGTCATTGCCGAAACCGTCTCCCAGTGTCAGCACCACCTGCTCATGGTTCTGAGTACTAGTCTTCGAAGCCACAGTATTCCGCGCCTACTGAGGCTCCAGCCAGCGGTCTTTTCTCCCCAGACCACTCAGCCATGTCCGACCACCGTTCACTGTCACCGAGACGCCGCTCTATCTCTCTGATGCGACGCCGACAGAACGCTTCAGGTGAGGAAAACTGGAGGCCGCAGTTCCTGAGGCGAGAAATCCGACCCCGTCGAACTTCCCAAGTCGTCATCTGTCGCCAGCCAACCTTGTTGAAGTTTTCGTCAAGGGTGTTGCTGTCATGGCTCTAACTGACACTGGTGCTGCGATTTCAGTAATGGACGCATAGCACTGTTGTTCTTTAAAGAAAGTGAAGACGCCAATTGCGAGACTTTCGTTGCGAACGGCCAGCGCTCAGCATATCAAGCCTTCAGCAGCGTGCACCGCTCGAGTAGTGATCCAGAATTGCCTTTATACGATTGAGTTCATCGTGCTGCCAAGTTGCTCACACGCTGTAATTTTAGGCTGGGATTTCCTGTCGCTCACGCTGCTATTATCGAATGTGCTCGAGCTGAAGTGGGGTTCTCGACTTTGTCCGATGCCTTGAAAGACGCTGATCCATCGAATTCCTGTGCTAAAGTCCTCGTTGCCGAATATATCGACCTTCCTCCCTGCTCTTCTGTGCTTGTTCGTGTCGCTTGTGCCTCTGTTATTGATGGCACCGTTCCCTTCACACCAGCCCATGCTTTCCTGCGCCGCAAGTGGCTTCCATTGCCCTATGCTGTGCTCGCCATTTCCGCTGGCCTTTCCATGTTATGGGTTTGTAATCCACTTAACACCCCTACTGCTTTGCGCCATGGTGAATGCCTCGGCAGTATCCAGCCAGTAGCATCCCTTCTGATCTCTGAGGAACCTGACGACGCGCCGCTTTCTGCCATGACTGCGCTCAGCCCGCCTTCACATGTGCCTGCTCCCCCCTCTACAGACTTGTTCCTGCGTTCCATCGACGCTGATCTTCCTCCTGTGTAGCGCACTCTGCTTTTGAACCTGCTACATGACTGTGGCTCCTCCTTCCGACTCTCATCAAAGTTCTTCAGGTCAAATTTCTACAGTTACTCATCGCATCGACACCGGTACCCACGCATCACTGCGACAGCGCCCCTATTGTTTGTCTGCAACCGAACGCTATTGAAGACCAAGTCGACGTAATGATCTAGAACGGCGTGATTCAGCCCCCAAGAAGCCTTTGGGCGTCACCTGTAGTCTTCGTAAAAAAGAAAGATGGTTCGATCCGCTTCTGTGTCGATTACCGCCGCCTTAATAAGATTACGCGCAAGAACGTCTACCCTCTCCCGCGCATCGACGACGCTCTCGACTGCTTGCAAGGCGCCGAGCTCTTTTCATTCCTAGATTTACGTTCCGGGTACTGGCAAGTTCCCCTGGAAGCAGCGGATCGCCCTGAAACTGCCTTTGTAACTCCAGATGGCTTGTACGAATTTACAGTTAGGCCGTTTGGCCTTTGTAATGCTCCGGCAAAATTTGAGCGGATGATAGACACCATTTGTCGTGGTCAAAAATGGAAGACATGCCTGTACAATTCGACAACATTGTCGTCTTTTCTCCTGACTTGGACACACACCTCTACCATCTGAAGCACGTTTTGACCTGCCTATATGATGCCGGACTGCAGCTGAATTTGAACAAAATGTCATTTTGACGCCCGCCAGCTCACCATTCTCGGCCACATTGTCTGCAAAGAAGGTGTATCTCGAGACCCTGCCACACTTCGTGCCGTAGCAGCTTTTCCCAAACGGACTTCCATCAAAGATCTACGCAGCTTCCTCGGGCTGTGCTGTTACTTTCACCGCTTTATTAGAAATTTTGCTTCTATTGCTGCTCCCTTGACAGAACTTCTGTCCGGCAGTTCCGAACTTTCGTCGTGGTTGCCAATGTGCGACGATGCCTACAATATTTTGCGCCGCATCCTCACGGCACCGCCTGTCATACGTCACTTCGGCGCCTAAACGTCTACCGAGGTCCACACGGACGCCAGAAGTGTTGGTCTCGGCGCTGTGCTCTCTCAGCGCAAATGAGGCTATACTGAATACGTGGTCGCCTATGCTAGCCGTACACTCATGAAGGCTGAATCGAATTACTCTGTTACTGAAAAAGAGTGCTTAGTGATTATTTGGGGTCTTACTAAATTCCGCCCTTACCTCTATGGCAGCCCTTTTGAGGTAGTGACTGACTACCATGCGCTTTGCGGGCTTTCCTCATTGAAAGACAAGTCCGGCAGGCTGGTAAGATGTGCTCTTCGCCTTCAGAAGTACGATGTCCACATTGTTTACTGCTCCAGCCGCAAGCATCACGACGCCGATGCCCTTTCCCGCTGCCCCCTTACAGCTGAGGTCGCGAGCCTTTCCTCTTCCAACAATTCTTCGTCATCGTTTCACCTCCATGACATGCCGTCAGCGCAACGGTAAGATCCTTGGATAAATTCTCTCCTCGATTTTATATCCAATCCTACAGCTGCTTATCCATCGCGTGCTTTCCGCCGCCATGCTTCCCATCTTCTCCATTCGTGATAACCTCCTCTACCGCCGCAACTACTGCGCAGATGGCCGCAAGTAGTTGCTAGTTATTCCCCGGCAGCTACGTTCGCAAATCTGTGATTAGTTCCATGCTGACCCACAATCCGGTAACGCGGGCGTCCTCAAGACATACACTCGTCTACAACTGTGCTCTTACCGGCGGGGCATGTACACTTTCGTACTCAAGTACGTTCGCTCATGCCTCACCTGTCAACGTCGCAAGCCTCAACGTTCTGCTGATAGTTGCTGCCGTTAACCAACCCACCACACCCTTTCGACCGCATCGGCATTGATTTTTACAGGCCGCTTCCCTACACTGCAGCCGGCAACCGCTGGGCTATCGTAGCCATTGATCATCTGACGAGATATGCAGAAGCCGCCGCACTTCCATCTGCCACACCGTCAGAAGTAGCTTCCTTCATTTTGTAGCGATTTGTTCTTCGCCACGGCGCACCTCGAGAGCTGCTCAGCGACAGAGGACGCGTTTTCTTGAGTGAGCTTGTGAAAGCCTTCCTCACAAAGTGTAACATTATTCATAGAACCACCTCCGCCTACCATTCCCAGACTAATGGCCTCACTGAGCGTTTTAATCGTACCCTTGGCGACATGCTCTTTATGTACGTCGCCTCTATTCACTCAAATTGGGATCTCGTCCTTCCGTATGTCCCTTACGCTTACAATACCGCAACGCAGTCTACCACTGGCCTCTCTCCTTTTTTCTCTTCTATGACCGTCACCCCTCTGCTACAATCGACACCATACTCCCGTATCAGCCAGACATATCCAAGTATACTCCTGCGCCTCAAGCAGCCCAGCATGTGGAAGACTGTCGACAAATTGCCCGCGCATTCACGGCTAACACCCAGTACCGCCATAAATCCAACCATGACAACCAAAACGCGACACCGGACTTCTCGTCTGGCACTCTTGTGCGGCTGTGGGTAACTTCCAATGCTCCTGGACCGTCTTCAAAATTTCTTGCTAAATACCATGGCCCATACCGTGTTCTGGAGCGCACCTCTCCGGTTAATTGTGTGGTGGAACCTCTTACGCCGTCTCATGATCTACGCCGGCGCGGACGCGCGATTGTTCTCATCCAGCGCCTCAAACCCTATTATGACCCCGCCGTCTTGTTCACGCCGTAAGTCGCCAGGATGTCTCCTCTTTGTTCCGCGGGTAATTGTGAAGAGAACGAAGTGCACGAGGAACATTCCAGTCAGTGGCATCATGATCGATGCGCATGTTGGACCCGACTGTGTTCGCTGTCGCTGTGTTCGTCGCTGATCTGCACTGTCCAAGTACCTCAATAAACTCCCATGTTGCAAGCCACTGACATAGTTGGTAGGGTACAGGCGAATGACAACTGCGAGTTGCTAGGACAGAAGGTTCCTTCGAACGTTGTGATGGTGGTGTGCCCCGGAGTTCGACGTACAGACGATGGCACACCGCTAGAAATCTTCTACATCCAAATGAGAATTGTGAGCGACGAGAGGCAAGGAGTGCTCATACATGAAGTGATTCCCCTATGGGATAAGTAAAGCTGAAACCATACAGTAAACTACTATTTGCAAAAACCATGCCTTTACTTTCAAGCCGAACCTAAGCGCAGCCATAGAAATTGCTCTCGCGTAACTACAGGTTTAACCACAAGCTAAACCACAGCTAATTGTTTTGTTCTTTGTGGCACACCCACCATCCCTGCTTGTTACAGCAAATAACACTGAAGAGCACTCTTAATGGCTGGCGCAAGTGGCAGTGAAATCATCGGGATAAACGACACGATGTATCTATAAGGAACACACGTTGTACGTTGGACCCTAAGAAGCTGAAAATAATACTTGACTCTGCGTTTACTCGCGGCAGGATAATAAGTCCTAATCGCGTGCGGCCGAAATCATGGATGTTTTACTGCGTGCCGCCAGCTGCCTTCCTCTGCACTGGTCGCATTAGTAACAGTAATAATGGCGGCTTCATTGCAAGGCGAAATAAACGAGATATGTTGCTGACCTCGGCGGCGGAAATAAGAGGAACAGAGTGAGGAAAGGTACCGGTTTCTCTAAACGGACTGAGAGCTCCCAACCAGTGCTTGGTGCCTTCAATGAAAAAAAAAAAAAAAAAAGGTGCTTTTGTTGCTCCTACCAAACTGTGCGTGGAGAGGTAGTATTTATTACTTGCAGGAATTGCCGAATCGTTAGGTTTGTTTGTTAGCAGTACTTCTAATGCCGTTATATACAGGGTCTTGAATATCTGGGGGCTGTAATTTTAAAAATTCCTATGCAAAATATACTACCCCATTCGAGCTGAAATGACGTTCACAAAGTAGCAAAATATAGTCTCCGTTATCTGATAAGTGATTCAACATCGGTACTTGCCTAGATTTTCCGAAATCGAGAAAAAACTGCTCTCGGAGGCGTGCATAATTTTCGCAGAAGAGAGTCGAAAAGCTGTTTTGACATGGTGCGTCATCTGTCGAGCATTGAGACAAGCTCCATCCCGGCCGTTGGCGCGCTTGCCTCGCTGCCCGACAGATGACGCACCATGTCAAAACAGCTTTTCGACTCTTCTGCGAAAATTGTGCACGCCGCCGAGAGCAGTTTTTTCTCGATTTCGGAACATCTAGGCAAGTACCGATGCTGAATCACTTATCAGATAACGGAGACTATATTTTGCTACTTTGTGAACGTTATTTCAGCTCGAATGGGGCAGTAGATTTTGCATAGGAATTTTTTAAATCCCAGCCCCCAAATATTCAAGACCCTGTATGTGGTATTATGGATGGTGGTGCTGGTAGCAGTTGCAAGCACAAGCGGCAGTAATAGTACTATTACGGCTCTAATACTACATGTAGTAAACAGAAACAGGAGTGTTGGTAGTGGCAGCAGTCAAGGTGTCAGTAAGTGTAGCATATACAACCGGTGGCGCTTCCACTACCACAGCTTCAGAGATTTCGAGTAAAAAGCAAAAATTTACTCACGGTTGCAAATGGCTGCCCAATACGGTACACTTATTTTTTTGGGTCGTATACGCGTTAGGTTGAGAACATATCAGTCGGTTGAAAGAGTGTGTACTCTTGCGACCGACACAACTTTTGATCAAGACATCGGACACGAATACATGCTGTGCAGAAGCGAGGAGAGGAGCGACGAAAAAAAATCATTCCCCTTCATAACTAAACCTTCTTGTAGGAAATTTAAGAAAGCAGAAAATTAGACTCACCCCCTTAAATACTTGAGCTTTCCTCTGAAGCTATGTCCATTCTTTCACTTAGCTAAGTACGATCTGTGGCAGGAGCCGTTGTAGAGTTGCACCTTCGACGCCGTCGCATCTGTCACTTTAGAGTGTTTTGAAAGCAACTCGGCGTGGAGCACATGATAGCGCTGGCGAGCTCTTGACGTGTCGATATAGCATATCCAAAAGCGCATAGCAGATTATATTGAGCTGAAAACCTTTAAAGAAACACACCCGCAACAGGGTAGTTATCGCCTTATTTTCCCGTTCTAGTTCTAAACAGGAGAAGCACGTCAACCTCAGAAAAATTTTGTTCCCTGAAATAAATACTGCCATTTCTTGAAGTTATTCCAAAGAGCTATTTTCGGATCAGCGATGAATCTCAAAAAAAAAAAAAAAACGCAAATAATGTGTGCATTAAAACCAGCCAATTTTGACAGCAAATTCCAGCATGCATACTCTAGAATATAAAATTACCATCTTCCTGCGTGGCAAAAAAAAATCTAAAAAAACTAAAAAAAAAAAAAAAAACGGAATACGGTGGCGGTAGTCGTACTAGATATTTTTACACGCTGATATCTAGGAGCGCGAATTTTGAAATTTGGGGTTTTCATTTTTCTCGGGTTCGATGCCCGCCACAGCAGCCGCGTCTCGTTGGAAGCGATACCGTCAACGCATACGTGTACTTCGCAATGGAGTGCCCCTTAACAAAAACCAGGTGACCGAAATCTGCAGGAGCTCTACTACGGCGCTCCTCACACATAGCCTGATTTGCCTTCGGACATTAAATACCATATACACGGGACCGTGAAAACCTTCCATTAACAAACTCAATTACTTATAGTACTTCCCAATCCGGTATGGACATTTGCAAAGAATGGATCTGTCCTATTCTCGTCATAATTTTGGAAACGCAAAATGAGTTATCTTGTTAACGGTTCTAACTGGCAGATTTTGTTATAAAGACCTCAATAACATGTGGAATACACTGGTGACATGCAACTGAAACAAACTGTGCTTTTTTATTTCATTTCGGTGCTACGCATAATAAAAAACAGCGGATTGACAGTGCGCAAACAGGCTAAAACCACCAGGCGCCGCTGCAACAGGCGCGGAGGGTAATGGGAGGTGGTCGCGCCCTTTGCGGTGGTGGAGAGCATAACTCAGAGAGAAACGCCCCCATTGCTTCCGCGGCGATTGAGAAGGCCGTCGAGAAGAGCGCGCGCTTCCGCTCGAGACTGGCCGTGCCATTACTAACATTAGTAGTAGTACGGGTAGTAGTAATTGTACTGGGAAGAAAATACACAGAAAGGATTTGCCTCGTATTTTGCGCTGCTGTATTAAAAAATGTATCACCAACCCGTCCGTTCAGCGACAGTTTTTAGTATAGCTCCTTCAAGCCTCTTAGCTTAGGAAGTTATATAATTGTTCTTGCAATCGCATCACTTTTTGCAGTCTTCCCAGACAAATAAATATGTACTTCAACATAAGCAGCCCTTGCCTCCCCTCGGTAATGTGGATAAGGTATTAAGCCGCACAAGCGCCTTCTTTGCGATACGCATGCCGTGGATTTGCCTCTTGGCCTTATAGTAGGGTTTTTCTTTATGACTCCATGTCCAGTGAGAGACCCCTCTTTTACCACCCGGGAGTGATACCAAGTTATACACAGATATTCAGCATGCATAATGACAGCTTTGTGCAAGACAGAGGTTGCAACACAGATGAGGAGCATTGGTGTTTTAATGTGGATTAGAGTTGTCACTTGTGTAAGTGGTGGTAATTATTGCCGAATTCCCTCATTCGCGTCGTGTCGGTGGCTCCTTGTCTCCTGCAGTGCCTCTAAAGGTTGCAGAAATACCGACTGTAAGCAATGTTTTTCCTGTACAGTTGTTCGGCAGTGTGATGCTGAAGCACTGGGAACTAAAACGTACCATGGCTGTTGTTACTGATGGCCAGCATTGCGATTGAGCTGCTCGGCTCTAAATTCCACAGATACAAACTGAACGGTTTGAAATAATGAAGCAACGTTTTCTACAAAAAAAAAAAAAAAAAGAAGGCTTGAATCCATCAGATCATGAAATCGAGCCGAAAGTGTAAGTTAATTTTGGCATGTACTCACAGTAGTACGATCGACGGAGCCTCTCACATCGCTTTCCTCGAGTGTTTGGCGGGCAGACACATTTGCAGGTGTTGTCCACGAACCCTTCGTTTTCACACCGTGGCTTGCTGGTGCACGCCGCTGCGTCGCAGGAATATAAAGCAGGTCAAATTGTTAAATACGTAAGCAGTTTATTTGGACGCTGTCAGTTTTGTTCACAAAACCTTCACACGACTACCGGCCTTTCGGTTCAGATGGCTGTTAATGCATCAGCTCCCTGTGAGAAGATGTAGTTCCAGCTGTCGCTCTGAAACTTCGTGGGATTGTCTGTAGCAAGCACTGCTTGCAACCGAATCTTTGTTGCCATTGATTCGTTCTCATTCTTTCTAATTCTATCCAATGTATTGATCCGAACGTGCAGACATACTGTCAGCCTGCTGAGAGCTATGATTTGTTTTTCTATTTTTTTTAACATCTAGCATTATTTTTTGACAATATACTTCTTCATGAAAGAACATAGATTACAAAGGCACCTTGCTTTTCGGGGCCTAGTATTGTTTTCCGAAATGAGTAACTCGAGTGCGAACTGATTTACAATGATCAGCTCCTTAGAACGTACACAACTGAATGTGCACGAGCATGTGGCCATCCGATGGGTTCTACAGATATTACTTGATCTTCCTTTGTCGTTCTCACTTGAAAAAGAAGACTGGATGCTAAAAGGACGGTGCAAGCGTTTGCAGGCGCTCGGCCTTGCGTTCGTGAAAGCAGCGATGAAAACTACACTGATGGTGGTTTGCTTGCTTTATGAGTTATACGGTTTAAGTCCTAAAGTGACTCATGCTGTGAAGAACGCCGAAGTGGAGGCGTCCAGAAGTTTCGACTACCTGCGGTTTTTTTACTTGCACTGATATCGCATAATAAACATAATAAACGGTGCCTTGCTTTTCACCTTCTTCGAAAAGTGGTCACCATGGTAGGGATTTGATTCGGTTACCTTGAATTCAGCAGCGTGCGCTCCAATATCTAAGCTACTGTGGCTAGGCTGGCTCTGATATGCAGCTCCCGGATATATATTATGCTGGCATAAGAAGTGAAGAAACTGATCATGAGTAATATTTGCCCACTGTCTTGTGAACCCGTGCAATATATGCAGTTTTTTCTCGATCGGGAGTAATGCGATAGGCATGGATAAGTTCACCTCCTAATGAAATGAATGCATAATGAAAGCCGCGGATACTAACAGCTACAACAATATTATTCTTATACACTGCAACAACAACGCTGCGTGTGTACAGGGCCGCAATATATATTACAGAAAAGATTGGCCACTCTTCATCGCATTCAAAACCCTTAATACAACGCTTAATGTTTCTGTTTGTCTCAAGCGAATGCGAGAACGCTTCAGGGAAGAAATAAAACTTCGTGAGATGTGTCTACGTTGAAGCGAAGTTTGCGTAGGCTTATTACAAGTGTTACGCTGCTATGTCGGTCTAGTGAAACCTTAAGAGCCGACATATTTCAATCACATTTTTATATGCTTTTCTCAGTGCAACTTGATAAAATCTGTGGCCGCGTAAGCGACGGCTTCAGGTCGGCTCACCGTCGCACTGGTAGAGGAAGTTGGCCTTGCGCCGGTCACGGAACGTCAGTCCATTGTGTCGCCGTACAATCGGCGTCAACATCGGGTTCACCGGGACGAGTGTCTTCAACTCCGGCGAAGCTGCGAATGCCTGCGTTGGCATAGTTCACAGGGGCCATTGAACACCTACAAAAACATTCTGTTGGCTCACTAGAGGAAGGCGCAGCGCGTTAATTTGCAGGAGGCGATCTTAAGCAAACAGCAAGCATCTGCATATATCATGGCTCATGTATGACTTCAGTTTCCCATGCCACGCGTATGAAAGTCACTGAGAGCTGGATGAAGCCTGAAAGCTGATTGCTACCGCCATCTTTAAGTAGGGAAGCATAGTAGAGACACAAGCGTTACTCTACGCGAACATGTATGTAGTAAAAATTACAAGATAAAAATACTCATTTAACTAAAAGAATGTTTATTCTGCCAGTCTAGACTTGCTTTGCGCAATGCAGAAATAATTCATTGCTTCTGTATAGTGCGAAAAGTGAGGAATGACCCGCAGAATATTTCTGTCAGCTTTGAATCTGCAGCTCTTTTCCTAGTCTTTTGACCATTTTTTTGTGCGGTTGCAGTCATGATAACTACAGCGCCTGCGTCGATAGGATTTGTAGAGCTAGCTGGTTTCTGTGTCGTAAACACATAAAAGTTCGCGCTTAATGAAGGCACACAGAAAGATCACAGAGCGAGATGTCGTCCTGTATTCTATATTATATGTTGTCACTCAATCGCGAGATCGCGCTTGCCTAAAGAAGAAACTAATCATTATAAAAGAAAATTTTAGTTCATGTGAACCCTAAATGACAGGCTGTGCAGATTAGAATAAATGTGAAGAGGTGTCATATTCCAGGCGCCTGTACGCCTAAAATTATCCGGCCACTGTCCACCAAATTAATAACAAAGCTGCCAAACGTTACAGAGGTGGACGCAATATAGAGTGACTTCTCGATCAGTACCAGAAATTTTTGATCGTGTTGAGCCCGGAAGGCTACTCTAAATGACTGTGACGACTATGTCCGATGCAAAACAGGCGCGCACAGCACACGCACACCTAGGGGCAAGCCCACTTGACAGCTATTCACAGCGCGCTCTGCTATGGCGTTCAGCTGCTCGTCCAGAAGTCGCAAATCGCGAACTAGGTCATGCTGTCTCCTTGGCAGCGTTTACGTGCAACTCCTACCGTTGGCGAGTAGTGCATGACGGAGGTGTAGTCGTAGCGGGCTCCGTACTCCCGCTTGTTCTGGTCCGGGTCGAACTGGCTGCTGTGGTTTGTCTTAATGTTCGGGTAGTTGACCTTTACGAAGCGGTCCCGGTCGGCGCGAGACTGCTCGTGCAGGAAGCCGATGGCGTGGCCTATCTCGTGCACCACTGTATTCAGCTACACAAAAAAATGACGTGTGTCACACTTTGGCCAAAAGGAGAACACAAAAAAAAGGCTTAGCAATCCCTTTACAGCTGCAGGCTGTCCTGTGGCTAGCCTCATGACGAACAAAGCATGGAATGGCTAAAATGGAATAGTCGGATATAGCCATATATAGTCAACTTTCTGCGAAAAGGATGAAGAATTGCGATGTCTTTGATTGTTGAAACAATGTGAAAGCTACAGATACATTTTTATGGTTGTTTAATGCCTGAGGCAACTATGGGACCAACAATTTCAATTTCATAAGGCATCCAAATGCGGCAGTGGGTGATACAAGTGATCAAACGTGTACAATATGGATGAACTTCAGACAGATGAATGAAATGAACGCGCTTATTTTTTTAATGCTTGTCGTGATTGAATTTTAGGAGAAAAATAAAGGAAAAGTAACAGTTACACTGAGAGACTTTCCCCGCAGTGCGTGCCTATTGGTGGCAAAGCAAAAGTGTGGTTGAGGAAAGTTGAGATGGACTGGCATATTCACAGTGTTCAAGGCAAGCTTTAGGCCATACTCATCTAACTGCAAGACATGATGGGATTGTCGTGATATTGCTCCGTGACATAAGCACCGAGATTTGAAAACAACTTGCCAGCTACATTATATAAATGACAGGCACGTTTGCCGCTTCTTATTTTGATGGTACCTTCACCTATTTTGCAACAAGATTGGATTGTTTCCTGGCACTAACCTGAAGCCAGTAACAGGCACAGGAGTACTTTTAGCGCCAATATTTGTGCTGAATGCATTGCGATGATGTGATCCGGAACGGAGATGCGAAGAGATATATTGAAGGGAAGCTTCCAGACTTCCAGCTATAAGGGATCAGCATCAGAAATACGGGTGGCCGGAAGATTCTTTAGTAGTCTCACAGGGAAGTTACAAAATCTGTAACGCGAACATTTAATGCTTGACTGTCGTGCGAAAGCAAATAAAGTTTAATAACTTTTTCGTTTAGGGTACAATTGCCCTCTGATCTCGAGTGCGGGACCTCCACACCACGCCGTAGTGCGCAGCATACCTCTTTCCTCGCCGCGCCAGCTTTGTATGGATAAACTGGAGTAGCGGCTTCTAGGCGTGATGCCGAGCTCACTGCACGAAATGAGCCCCTCCCGTTTTTTTTTTCTTAAAACTTACAACACGCCACGCCGTTTATGGCGTGCGGCTATTTGGGGCCCTGCCAAGGTCTATGGTGCAGCCGGCGCTAAACTGAGAAACAAGATGCGAAGAGCCACGTTTTCATATTTCTAAGTGCAAAAGCCTTCATGTTTTTAAAAAAGTAGAGCGCATAGACTTGTATAATTGCAACCAAACCCTCATTTGAGCGTCAGTTATGGAGCTTACCGTTGTACAGCCTTCACCGATAGAGATATTCTGAACGGAACCGACATGACCGAAGCGAGACCAACACCTGCGTCCGAGCAATTCAAAGTGCGTTAGTAAGGTATATTGTAATAACAACAAAGCGCCACAAAAAAGGACCGGATAACCAAAACGTGATTACGAGACGTAAGCCGCACACAGGCATTAAATTTAGTCCCGAGCACCAACTATAAGCGAAGACATTTGAGGGGTCATATTAACATATCGAAGTCCCTATCGCAAATAGTATGCACTTGACAGGTTTCGATTCTGAGAGAACGAAAGAACAATTAAAAAATACTAGGCTGCGCTTCCTCACGGTAACCGAGGTGCGCAAACCATGACAGTGCGGGCACAACAATCCTGTCTTCTAGTTGGCCGGCAGTCCTTGAGCATTAAATTAGCGGCGATGCACAGTTTTATTATAGTGCAGATCAGAGTAACTTCAATAACGACCAGCAAAATAAAAACTGGAGATGTCACTCAAAAATCCCCGCTTCAAAACATAGCGATGTTTCTTGACGTTTCGACTGGGCATCAGGTTTTATATAAAAATGAAGCCCCCAGTTGAAGACACGTAAATTTGAATGCAGAATTGCACTGCCATCGATGCCAACACCTGTAATGAGGGTCACACTGTAGGTTAACTTTAATGCTACTGCCGTTACCGTAACTCGCAAAGAAAAACGAGGAGAAAGCGATCTCATTCAGTGCCTCATTCCAGAGTGAGCTGAAACTAAATAAATTAAAACGAGTAGCATAGAGCCGGGGAGCAGATTCTTAAAAACAATAAAAACAAAGCAATATTATTATTTCTGCGTCTTATACGAGAGCAAATTAACTTTTCAAGGGGTGAAAAAAAGTGCAGCAATGCTACCCGTGGTGCGTTTGTACGATAGAATAATACGCAGTATGGAAACGTGCTGGGAAAGCGAAGTTGTGCAGTTGTGCGTGTATTTAATGGCTCTACCACGTTTTACCGCGGAAACAAGGCAGATCCACCGGGGCAATACAAGCAGAGTTTTCTGACGGCTATTCACGTCTGTATGGTGCAAGGTTTAAACTCGTCAAGCCATTAGGTGGAGTTACAAAGAAGGCTATTATTCTATGCTGCTCAGCAGTTTTCAGGCCTCGGTACAGAGACGGGTGAAAGGTCCAAAGCAAACAGACCCTCTTCCTTTGAAGAACAGTATGAAGTCCGTGGTGGTGTCGTTCTTCTGAAGCTCGCGGAAGGTGAGACACGAATTGTCCATCCAGTGCGCGATGCCCTGTCGAATCAAGTCCGCCTCGTTGGCCGCTGCGAAAATGGCGCACGAACAAGAAACCGGAAACACACGTGCGAATTCATGCGTGCGTCGTTGTGCATACCATAGTAGTAGTTTTTTGTGTGCATTACGTTCGGGTACTTATAAAGAAACTAGACATGTGCTTTGCGCACGCTGACGTGAAGCAAAAGCCAATAAGGAAAAGAAAGTGTTACTCAGTGCTCCTAAATAGCGCAAATACGGTCTCTGACTAAGCCGAAGTGGCGGCCATCATGCCATCCGTTGCTGGGACGTTTGAATAAAAGTAATAGTTCAAAGTTAAGTTAGGGACTGAGGCTCATTAAAGTGATATCGCATGCTGATGCTGAAAATTGGAACAAATGCGTTTAACGCAGGCTTACTCTGCTGTTGAGTGATTTCAGTGAAGTTGTCATATTAGTCAATTTTCCGGTTGTTCTCATAGGATACGGCGGCAAGGAAAATTGAGCGTTTGACAAACAAAGTGAATTTGTAAATTTCAGGCTTTCCTACTTGAGGTCGCTGCGTATGATAACTGTAATTTCATTATTCAATCTTACTCACTGCGCATGTCATAGTAGTTTTTTTTTTTTGTACATTACGTTCGTGTACTTATAACGAGACTAGACGTGTGCTCTGCGCATGCTGACGTGAATGAAAA
Organism: Amblyomma maculatum; assembly: GCF_055883805.1. Lineage (NCBI taxonomy): Eukaryota > Metazoa > Arthropoda > Arachnida > Ixodida > Ixodidae > Amblyomma > Amblyomma maculatum. The sequence goes on from NC_139344.1 coordinate 418,434,427, forward strand.
AGCAATAAGGAAAAGAAAGTGTTACTCAGTGCTCTTAAACAGCTCAAATATTGTCTCTGACTAAGCCGAAGGGGCGGCCATACCGTCTGGTGCCCATGACTTTTGATTAAATGTGATAGTTCCAAGTTACTTTAAGGTACGGAGGGAGGGTGGGGGATGCTCTGGCTCATTGATGTGATACCGCATGCTAATGTTGAAAATTGGAACAAATGTGTTTTAACGAAGACTTACTCTGCTGTTGACAAATTTCAATGTAGTTGTCCTATTAGTCAATTACACGGTTGTTCGCAAAGGATATTGCGGCAACGAAAATTGAGAATTTGACAAACAAAGTGAATTTGTAAATTTCAGGCTTTCCTACTTTAGGTTGCTGCCACAATAACTGTAATTTTGGTGTCCATAGATCACGTGATACTTTAATAGACTGCTTTATTATGTTCGCAACCTATCAACGTTATCGTTTCTTTTTCTTTTGTCATTTCGTTTACAGTAATGTGTCTTCGGTAGAAGACGTCAGTGTACGTACAGCTTTCATCGATCTTGTACGGAACGATGCCTCCGGGCCAGGTGATGTCTCGAGAAGGTTGCAGCGCGTACATCTCCTTCAGGTCACGCTCGGTCATCATCATGTCACTCTGGAACATCACCTGACCGCCTTCCATCTTCGGCATCTCACCCATCATCTTCTCGTACTGCGAAAGGAGTATACAAAAAACGTTGGACATAACAGGCGCTATGCTCGCGGAAAAGGCGAGTGTGCAAAATGCTGGTTTCTCCTTCAATGAATGACATTGTTTTGAAGCACTGCATCGGGTTGGTGGCGTAGAAGACAAGCTATTGATTGACTGAACGGCTGACGTATCAAAGGATTGACGCTACATTTGACAGATAATATCGCTCGCAGCAGGCTTTGCAAAACGTTCTCTCGCAAGCTGTGACAAGCAAACAAAGGGATTCCACAATGATGCTTACCATTTGCGTTTTCTCCCTTTCGTCGTGAATAACTTCTGACTGCGCTGGGAAAAGGTGGTCAATAGTCTGCGGGGGGCAAATGTTTTAAAGTAATGTCATTAGCTCTCACTGAAAGCAGTGGGTAAGAAACATCGTTTAGGTTCTTTTGTTTCATTAAATAATTGTGTAGAGAAGTATTCTGACCTACAAATCCTTCCATCATAGTTTAGAAAATTTGTGTTTTGTTTTTGGTGTAGGGTTCTCAGCAGGGACATTACTTTGAGAGAGTGAAAGATCACTATTGAGCTGACACCTTCTTCTCAAGGCTTATTATGAAATGATTGTCACGCTAAACAATTTATCACCCCTCCTTAATAAACGGGGACATTATTGTAACACCTAAAATCTTCACAACTAATATTGTCAAGGGAATCGTTCCTGTTAGATACTTCGAGGGTTGTAGATACCAACAGTAACGAGGGAAGGTTGTGGCACTGCCCTCAGAAGAACCACCCCAGTCCCACCGTATGTTTCTTCGGCTTTTAGGCTCTCTTGGTGCACTGAGCCATTTATTTTAAGCGAGTTCGTCTGTCATATCTCATAGATATAAAGCTTTGAGGTATTTTATATGGTTGTCTGTATATGTCATGGAAACTCGGCACGCATTGCGTGCGCTTGTTAAAGAATAATGCCATGCTTGCTGACCATGCTGCTAACAAATAAAAAACCTCGAAAAGGAGCAATTCTGTGCAAAAAGCTGCTTACCTCTTCGTACTGCGCCCACGCCAACCCTAATAACAGGGGTAAAAGGACTGAAGCTCTCGGTACCATCATGATTGGAAGGTGCGCCTTTTATCAGAGGGTAAAATCCTCAGTCGACGGCAGCAACACGAGAAGGCGAAGTCTGTCGGTGTTAGCAGGGGAAGAATACTCTACTTCTAAAGCACCAAAAGACAAGTAGCCATGTACATATTGATGCAAACTTTAGAACAACGCGCTGTCCGAAGCAAGCGTTCAGCCGTATTTGGTAACGGCTGGCTTATTTCCGCTGCCGAGGCGTGCGTTCATCAAGCTGAGTGGCGTTGCAGGCATCGGTCGGTTTCTCCTTATAACAGTGTCCATCAGGAAGCGAATGTCGGAGTGGTTGCGACCGCGAATCGAACCCCGAAAGACGGGACCGGAACGATATTTCTCCTCCTGTGAGACACATGGTAAGGATGATGATAACCGACGACGCAGCTTCACAGCCCTCTGATATCCTGGGCGGTGTCTCGGCACACCGGAAAGTAACCGGTGACGAGAAGAGGAAGTCGGGACGGAACATAAGTGGCGAGTGGTTGGTTGTGGAGGAGGCCAAGCTCTGCTGCTTTCTGCTAGTAGTTCCAGTATTTCGCCACTTTGATAATGCCTCGTTTCGAGTGCCTAAATTTTGTCGAGGGATTGCATGCAGGAGCTATGTGTGTGTGTGGCCTTTCGCTAGACCTGAGGGTTATGTCCTGTTTCTGCCATTACAACGGCCATGCTACAACTGCCGAAAATAAACGTAACTTTCAATACAGAGGGGGTGGTACCACTAAGCCAACCCTTTTAGCAGAAGTACGAACCTGTATGTAGTGAGACTGAGGCCCCTCTATGCTACAGGCGATGCAAATATTGTTTAATATTAGCCCTGAAGTTGCTTTATTGCGAAAGCAATAAATAAAAAGGTTTCGAGCTTTCCGCCTAGCGCGGCCGGTAGCCACGTCTTACCCACATGACGCTGTGACGTCACACCCCCCGTGACACTAGGGTGAGAGCTGGGCTACCAACTCAAGCGGTTGGCAGGAGCTGCCTATACTTGGGTCTCTCGTTTTACATGGGACGGTTATGTCGGAATCAGCCTGCTAAGACCCTGGCATTCACGTTACTCCTATAGGCCACTAAGGCACGTTCATACGGCTTGGTTAAAGCGGGGCTTTATATGTGGGCTGACGAAGAAGAAAAAGAGAAGAATGCTCGGTCACCCGCAGCTAATGCTTGCGCTTAATATTTGGTTCAGCAGTGTTGAATCCTTGTAATTTTTTCCTACTGCGACATCGAAAATTTGTTTTCATTTATTTGTGTCGCCCTGAAATTTCCCTGCCCTAGCTCACAGGCGCGAGCGCAGTCTCTCTCTGCCTCCTTCATGTTGTTTAGTCTGTTCCATATAGACGCAACAAATTTTCACGTCCAGCTTTCTTAGAGATTGCTTTTAACTGGGATACCTCTGTGGAATATTCGTAGTTGCTGTTGCGAGTTATATAAATAGAAATAGTGAAATATTTCAATGTGTTTTGAAATTTTGCTGTGAAAGCTTGTGCTTCACTCGCACCGAGCATTCTGTACTGCCTTAAATCATTTTGCCACTAACATAGCAGCAAAATGTAAACGTACTGATCAGTTATCTGGAAATTCAATTGTCATGTAGTAGATTTACGATAGGCGACAAAATTCTTTCATTCATAGAATCGTCTTCTCCAGAATTCTCGGTATGATTTTAGAAGAATCTTCCATAATCATGTCTTAATATAGATGCTATCATACGGTTCGCTTTTATAATGCTCAGAGAGAGGCCTGGGAGTGAGTGTACATGACATCCTATAGACGATTTTAGTTTTGGTGCTTAGGTGCAGCCATATTCATTTTATCGTGGAGCCCTGTATGAGCCAAACGGGAAAAGTCCGCACAGATTCCACTCGCCGCCATCTTGGGCTGTGCGTGCGCCATTGGTGTTATGGTAGAGGCAGTGTATACAACGGCTACTTCGCGTGTAAGCTGTCCGGCATCATGGTGCTGTTTTAAGGCGAAAGCCTTATGCGGTCGTGGACAAAATGTGTCCGGCTTTTGCGGCGGCTCTGATTGGCCGAGGCGGGAGGACGTCATAGAGGTCTCGACCAATCAGAGAGTACCACCACAGTATTCATGAATGCGTGCCTTATATGGCCATCTACCAATCAAGCAGCAATAACTAATCAATTACTAAATATTTAGGTAATCACTAAGTATGACGAATTAACTTATTTATAATTGTCTAATTATTGACTGATTATTTGAATGATCAAGTAAATAATCAGTTCCCTACTTAATGACTGATTGATTAACAATTGACTAATCAAAATGAATAATTAATTACTAATCAGTGGCAGTTGTGTTGCAGAATGCGGCACTCAGGCTTTCGCCTTTCCAGCTTTAGTCGCTAAAGTACCTCACAATTTCTCGCGTTTTGTTTGAGCGCACCACCAAACCACACCGTCCTTAATGCATGGCGGAAAACTGTTGGCACAAGCAGTAGCGGCCACGCGAGGAACTGTGCTCCGCTTCCGTAGGCTGAACTTTCATTTGTGATGAGTGTCACAGCTACCTATGGGAATGTGTCCGTTTCCATATTATATTTCACAACTGTGATGGTAACTTTAGACATAAACGTACAGTGAACGGCGGCTATCGAACGCAGGATTTACTACGAGAGATGCTATCGAATTATTGTAACACTTATTTACCGTGATGTGTGACCGATTTAATATCTTGCCTTGTTCTTTCCTTCGAAAGTGCATTTTAGACATTACGCTTCCTTCATGTCGCATTAAAAAATTTGGGGCTTGTTATAAATGGGCAGTGTTCTCCCACGGTTACGAATCTAAGTGCTGCTATCCCGAACCAAGCTTGGCGATGTGTTGGCATCTCTGGCTCGTCGGGGTCCGAGTGCGAACACTTTGACAACTTCTTGCGCTAAATTACTTTTCAAGAGCCTTACATAAAACAAGCTTATTATCCGATGGTGGTTTTATTCAGCCTTCAAATATGCACGACTGTACGGCAACAGCGCAGCCCCGTAGCGTCGTTGCAGCATCGTTTCCGCGGCGTGTGTTGAGCTGGACGTCAAAAAAAAAAAAAAAAAAAAAAAAAAAAAAAAACGAACGGTCTTAGCTGCGCTATTGAAGTAAGCGAGTAGTTCCGAACGCTTACAGCAGCGGATGCCGCGAGCTAGAGCGGCGCCGCTCGCTGGCACGGCCGAGGACGGTGCTCTCGCCGTGCACTGCGTTATTCCCTTGTCGCCGTTAGGCGTAATCTGTTTCGCATGGCAGATCGGATGGTGCGTTAGAGTTGCTCAGCACTAGAGTAAATGCTTGTCATTCAATACCGTTGTCTCATGTAATAAAAGAAAGATACGTTTAATATCGTCGACGATTCAGTGTAGCGGAGCCAGAGTGGAAACAAACGACTAGCCACGGCGTAACGGCGGCAGCTTCCTGGGAGCAGACACTTCCTTGTATTACATTTGTCACTGCTATCAACAACACCGTAAGGGCCAACTCCCCTCCAGGGTGATTAGGTTTTGGCCGTCGGTTTATTATTTAAGGAAATAACAAATTTGAGCACGCCCTTCTGACCCTGGGCAAGGGGCGCACCCTATCGTTGGCGCGGGGCTTGCAGGAGGCACGGCCGTCGCACCGCGCTGTACATATTTAAGGCGGTGAAGGAAGTGAAATGGGTATCATATTAGTGTGTCCGTCGTTGGTAAGACACTGGTCGGTTTACAGAAAACGTTCATAGGTGATTTAATGGAGGATCTACTAGAAAGCGGTGAAGCAACAACATGTAAGTTTCGCTCTGACTGTAGTTGCAGTTTCCCGCATACGCTCTCGGCAATCAGCCTTCGATTTCTTTGATTATTTGTGCCCTCCAAAATCATGCATTGCTCTCCAATGATGTTGCCACCAAGCACGGCACTAATGAAATGATTTAGATCATTTTAATGGCAAAATACTGAGGAGCAAGGCCGCTCTGCTATATATAACTAGAAATGGGAGGGCTCGAAAAAAAATCATGAAACTTTGAAAAAAAGAAAAAAAACTTTTTTCTCCCTTTTTCTCGAGGCATGAAAAACCGAAATAAGCAACCATAAATCATGATTCCCTTAAAGAAACAAGAAAATTTCAGTTAATTGATAGGTGGCTGCTTCTAAGTAGGAAATAGCACTGAAAATGTTGCAGAAAGAATATAATTTATTTGCTGTTATTTAGCTTTGGTTGCATAAATTAGACTTACTTCAAAACGTTCCGTGCTCAGTACTTTTAAAACAATTTCAGATGCCGAAATGCTGCAAATTTGTTGTTGTTTCCTCTTCCGCTGGGTGTCGAAACGCGAGCAGTCTTGATTTGCTTCTTATTCGAATTTTCAATAAAGTAGAAAGAAAATCTAGTCAAGTTATAGCCTCATTGGTGAGGAGATCCTTTTCGGGTGCCGATGCCGACCCAACAGCGAAAGCTCTTGACGATAATGCCATTGTCTACCAATGCAGCTGGCAGGGTTCGCGCGTCGTTACGCCATTCACAGTAACGCACGTCACGTTACTGTGATGTGACGTCACTATTATTCAGTGATACACTTATGAGCTTCATATATCATTAAATTAAATGGCATTAACAATGCGTTTCGATCGGGCGAAAGAGCATTTAAAGGCTTTTTGCAGCTGAACTAAGATATATGATTTGTTGCGTTCAGATTTTGGCTCTGAGTGACCTCATCTTCAGAGAAAACCCATAACATGCTTATAAATCCTCAAAGCACGGTGTCAAAGCCCTTTTAAAAATAACATGATAAAATTTTATCGCCTACAAATTACATGGAAGACAAAAGGTCCGAAACTCATCATGACAAGATTAGAACAATCTACGAAGAAGAGAGCACGAACACATCGCCAGTACTAGAGCGCCTTGGTTTGTCAATGATCTGATTAAAAATGCAATGAACTTTAATCTGTGTACCAAACATTACAAGAAAATGAAAAGAACTGGCAGTTCCCGTGCTTGTATTGAATTCAAGAATAAACTGGGAACACACGCAAAAGAGCATTTGTTTTTGTGAGATTCCTTAATGTACTAACGTGAAATACGATAGACGTTAAACTACCAAGATTTGTTAAATGAAGAAAGGAGCCATTGATATTAGAGGAGTAGAGTACAGCTTAAAGTGCAGAATGGTTCGACACGTATTTATGCGTATAGCTTATTCGGAGATAAATGTGGTAAACTTTGAACTGCATGTTAACATTTGCACGAGAAAAATAAAAACACGAGCAAGAAAAAGCATATATAGAAAAGCGCGATGAACATACAGAAATGTTGCATGTAGATATGGTTCCGTGTTTAATGTAAAGAAAAATGAGATAAACCTCAAACTTACAAGGTAACTCACAGGACTATAAGCGCGTTCGAATGAAAATACAGAAAGGCTAGACTAGTACCAGGAAGGAGAAAGCACGGAAACATCGCCAGATTTTACCGCCACATGATAGGTTACAGCGAAAAAAAAAAAAAAAAAATATATATATATATATATATATATATATATATATATATATATATATCTGAAGGAAAGAAGCCAACATTCGGCGAGGCGAAGGAAAGCGTTGGGGATGGTACTTTAGGTCTTTTTTTTTCTTTGTTGTTTGCAAACCTTATAACGAGCACTCTCATTGCAGCATATATATCATATCAATGTTTGCAGCATATCATGTATTATAACGAGCACCCTCATTTCCCCCCATATATATATATATATATATATATATATATATATATATATATATATATATGGGGGGGGGAATGGGGGGCATTTATATATATATATATATATATATATATATATATATATATATATATATTGAACTCTGCATAAGATTTTGCTAGAAATAACAAATCATGGCAACACAGAACTTTGCTTACACGCACTACAACGAATTGTCGCTCCTCTCTTTTCCGGCCCCGCTCATCAAACTAGACACTTTAAGTTGTATGTTGGAATGAATGAACACACCTTCTGTGATCTATGTTCCGAGGGCTTTTGCCTGCACTAGGCATGCATACAGACTAAATTTGACCACTTCTTTTGACACGCGGTAGTGGAGGCTACAACAAACATGTCAGCAATCTTCTATAACTAACACAGGTGACATTTGTCTTTTTATAACCGTCGGAAAGCACCGCGAAATTTGCACGAGCAGCACTCTGCTGAAAAAAAAAAGACTGTTTGGTGTTTTAATGCAGCTACACTTCTTGATTATTAAAGATAATTGATATTTTTCTAATTGTTCCAATATGTCAGGAAAAAAAAAACATATTGTTTTTTTTTTTGTTTTCTTTTTTTTTTACAACCTTCAAAATTGTCGGCAAATTTCCATTCCTATGTATAACGCGTGCGAATGCACAGCCAACTTGGGACTGTAAGAGTGGGCCTGCGCAATGAACTTGGTCGGAGAGTATTTTTCTTCTCTCCGGTTTGCTCTCGCTAAATGGTGTGTAGGGCTTGAAGGTGAGCGAATTGCTGGGTAGCAGGCGCAATTGACAGCGTCTCCACAGTCGTATTGCCCGATTCATCGTGGTCTTATGACATTAGTCCCTACGTGTTCGCGCTAAAGCGACCTAGATGATCGCTTTAGCGCAGACTTTTTCACATGCACCCTGCTATAGCCTAGACATAACAAGATTCTGCTGCAAAGACATTGTACTGAGTAATAAAAGACCTGGCTCAAAAAGCTACAGAGGGCGCATAAAACTACATACTTGCCGTGAAGGGGAACAATGTACATTTTATCCACAGAACATACAATTCTGAGCTCCTTTCAACCCACCCCAAATCGTATATTATGCAACTTTATCCAATTTACAACTATCGCCATTATTACGCATTGCACCATAATTTCATCATAATCAAACATATGGTATTTTAATTTACCACAGTTCATGATAATACACACTTAATCCACCTCAGTTAACTTCAATCTAACCTAATTTAATTTAATCTACGATTATTGCGCTCCACCAGAAACCACCCTTCCTCCAGCACAATTCAATCATACCATATGCGTAATCCACTCTGACTCTACCATATTCCAACCGGATCTTTTTTAATCTAATGAAACGTTTTTTTTTTATTCAGAGAAGCTATTTTAAATCCGGTGTCGGATATTCATTTTTTTGAAATTTATTACATACGGCAGGCCGTGAGGCCCAGGCAGGAGCGGACTAAAAACAAATTATTACAGTGATCAGTAATATAAAAATGCGAACAAAACAGAACTTGATTGGTGTCTGGTGCCATGACGTCCTAGTCCTGCTTGACGAAACTGAGGCTTCGGTACCAGGGTTTTTTAGGTCCGCGCTCAACTACGCCCGTTTCTGTTATGTATCAGCCATATAAAGCTTTAGGCACGTTAAAAAAATGGCTGAGGTTTAGCTTTAATTAAATCTAGTGTAAAGCGATAGCTGAAGCATAGTTACTCATCGAATCGATGAAAGTTGTTCCTTTTATTCTTTATCGGCCATTGTCGTTGCTGTAGGTGTTGATACAGAAGTGGCTGCGAGCGCGGCATCTGCGCTGCTCGTCGCTCGTGCCGTGCAGCATGCCGCGGCGGCATTTTACAAGACACTACTCACGCTGTTCCGGCGTTTCCGCCGCTTTTTTGGCATTAGCTCCTTATCTTCTACCCCAGAAACTTTCAGCTCGCAATGCAATTTCTCTCGGAACGACCATCCGATGCAGCTAACCGACGATCGTAACGAGCTCGCCAGCTCAGTTGCTCTTTCTCCGAGTTCATAGCGTGGCTCCGGCCAAGGCGCGCGGCGCACCTCTGTATCTACTCGAGCATGACGTCAATGATGCTGTGACTCGCCATGCAAGCAATTTATCACGTCAGTTTGCCTTTGTAGTTGACCTTGAATTTGACCTTCACATTTGATGGGAACATAATAACTCTAAAATGGTTGTGTCAGTTACGTACAATGTATTTACCAAGGCAATCGGTAATAGGATCAGGACAGTCATCGACTTTAATCATCGACCATATCCACGCTATAAACCGGGTGATGAAAAGTGCTCGGAATATAACCTGTCCCTATACATAGTACTCATTGACAACGAGAAATTTGATTCCGTCGAAATCTTAGCGGTCATGCCCACATTGAGAGATCAGGGTGTAGATGAGCCACATGTGAAAGTAATGAAAGATATCTACAGTGGCTGCACAGCAACTTTAGTTCTGGATAAAGAAAGTGATAAAATTCCATTTAGGTTTAGGCAAGGGGACACGATCTCCCTAGTGCTATTTATCGCTTGCTGAGAGATTGTATTCACAGGCATGGAATGGGAGCAGCTAGGCATCAGGGTCGATGGATTACATCTCAGTAATCTGCGATTCGCTGATGACATTGCCTTGTTAAGTAGCTCAAGGACCAACTGCAACTAATGATAAATGATCTAGAGAAGAGAAGCAGCAAGATAGGCCTAAATATTGATAGGCAGAAAACTAAAGTAGTGGTGAAAAGCCTGGGAAAGGAACAGCAGTTTAAAATAGGTAGTCAAGGTTTGGAAGAGGTCGGCAGATAAGTTTAAGGAGACCCGGACCACGAACGAAAAATAACTAGGAGAATGAGATTAGAATTGAGCGCATTTGGAAGGTACTCAAGCATAACGACTACCAGCCTACCGGTATAACTCAAGAGGAGAGTTTTTGACAGCTGAATTCTAGCGGCACTGACCTATGGGGCTGAAACAAGGAGGTTAACGAAAGGGGTGTGAGCACTGTGTGGCGCTTCATCTTCCACACTGCTGAACGTGCTGCTTCATCTTCATCCTGCTCCCTCTTGTAGATACCCATCGTCATCGCGGAGTGTGTTTGGCTGCAGTGTGCGACCAAGGCTTCAGGTCTGTAATAAAGCCTGATTCCCCAAGTCCGACCTTCGCGTTACCTTACAGGGGTTCTACTTAAGTTGAGGACAACGCAGAGGGCCATGGAACGGAAAATGGTAGGTGTAACGTTAAGAGATAGGAAGCGTCCATAGTGGTTCAGAGAAAGAACTCAAGTTACTACCATTCTAGTCAGAATTAAGAAGAAGAAGTAGGCATTGGAAAGACATGTAGTTCGAAGGGAGGATAACCGGTGGTCTCAAAGAGTAACGAATTGGATTTCAAGGGTGGCATAGTAGGGGTGGCAGAACATTATGTGGGTGGATGAGATTTAGAAATTCGCATGGGTCAAGTGGATGCAGCTAGCACAGGACTACATTAATTGGAGAAAAATGGGAGAAGCCTTCGCCCTGCAGTCTATGATAATGATGATGGTTGTGGCTTAAGTTCTTAATCTCGAATTTGCTTCAAGGTCATCCGAAGCAAACGGTGACCTTGGCTTTACCTCGCCGTAGTGAAGCTATCGGCTCAAGAACCACCTTCCCTTCGAAGGGATAGTGGTGGCTCTTCTCTAAAACCAGGTTGGACAAAACGTTATCATAACATGTATCTTTGGCAATGGGTAACATAATAGAGATCGGCCAGTGTTCGAAAATTCCAATAATGAAGGTACTGTTCCAGTTTTTGACTTTAAGGAAAAAAAAGTATATCTTCAAGACTACCCGAAACTCTTTGTATAGGGCCTTTAATTTTCGTATGCTGTTTAAATAGTTTGCATGAACTTCGAATACGGGTTGCCTTATTTGCTTTCACGTATGTGCCGGAAACAGACCACATACGTTTCGTAAATTGCTGCCGCGGTCGATCTGCGTAGGATGGACCACTTAGCGTGGCGAGATGATCCTTTCCCATAGCGGTTCTCAGTGTTCGCAAGCCTTAGGAAACTGCATGACTAGACAGGGTTCAAGCGTGCCATCAGAGACTGTGCCATTCATAAGCGTCTAGGCAAGTTCAGCGAACCTGGTCTCCATGGCCCCCTTTCTGAGACCATGTCTCGTGGGTATAGCTCCTGCCCGTTTCATGTACTGAAGTGTGGAGCTTGTTTAGTTTCTAACAGAAGGTAATTTTGCTTTGTGTGTGACTTGATGATCATA
>NC_139344.1:418451236-418573736 GCF_055883805.1 Amblyomma maculatum
GAGAAAGTGTGATAGATACTGCGCCTTTCTTTTCCCGTAAAACAATTATTATTATATGTAGCACTGCAACGAACGCCGATAAAAAGTCGCATCTTGTCTAGCGTTCCTGCCATCTGCAATGCCACACCTGAATACGCGCCAAGAAACGCCACGCGACAGGAGCGCTGGTGTACTGTCCAAACACACTTGCCGGAGAAAGTGTGATAGATACTGCGCCTTTCGTTACCTGTAAACCAATTGTAATTATATGTAGCACTGCAACGAACGCCGATAAAAAGTCTCATCTTGTGTAGCGTTCCTGCCATCTGCAATGCCACACCTGAATACGCGCCAAGGAACGCCACGTGACAGGAGCGCTGGTGTACTGTCCAAACACACTTGCCGGAGAAAGTGTGATAGATACTGCGCCTTTCTTTTCTTGTAAACCAATTGTAACTATATGTAGCACTGCAACGAACGCCGATAAAAAGTCGCATCTTGTCTAGCGTTCTTGCCATCTGCAATGTCACACTTGAATGCGCGCCAAGGAACGCCACGCGACAGGAGCGCTGGTGTACTGTCTAAATACCCTTGCCGGAGAAAGTGTGATAGATACTGCGCCTTTCTTTTCCTGTAAACCAATTATAATCACATGTAGCACTGCAACGAACGCCGATAAAAAGTCGCATCTTGTCTAGCGTTCTTGCCATCTGCAATGTCACACTTGAATGCGCGCCAAGGAACGCTACGCGACAGGAGCGCTGGTGTATTGTCCAAACACACTTGCCGGAGAAAGTGTGATAGATACTGCGCCTTCCTTTTCCTCTAAACCAATTATAATTACATGTAGTACTACAACGAACGCCGATAAAAAGTCGCATCTTGTCTAGCGTTCCTGCCATCTGTAATGCCACGCTTGAATACGCGCCAAGGAACGCCACGCGACAGGAGCGCTGGTGTACTGTCCAAACACACTTGCCGGAGAAAGTGTGATAGATACTGCGCCTTTCCTTTCCTGTAAACCAATTATATTTACATGTAGTACTGCAACGAACGCCGATAAAAAGTCGCATCTTGTCTAGCGTTCCTGCCATCTGCAATGCCACACTTGAATACGCGCCAAGGAACGCCACGCGACAGGAGCGCTGGTGTACTGTCCAAACACACTTGCCGGAGAAAGTGTGATAGATACTGCGCCTTTCTTTTCCTGTAAACCAATTATAATTACATGTAGCACTGCAACGAACGCCGATAAAAAGTCGCATCTTGTCTAGCGTTCTTGCCATCTGCAATGTCACACTTGAATGCGCGCCAAGGAACGCCACGCGACAGGAGCGCTGGTGTACGGTCCAAACACACTTGCCGGAGAAAGTGTGATAGATACTGCGCCTTTCTTTTCCTGTAAACCAATTATAATTACATGTAGCACTGCAACGAAAGCCGATAAAAAGTCGCATCTTGTCTAGCGTTCTTGCCATCTGCAATGTCACACTTGAATGCGCGCCAAGGAACGCCACGCGACAGGAGCGCTGGAGTACTGTCCAAACACACTTGCCGGAGAAAGTGTGATAGATACTGCGCCTTTCTTTTCCTGTGAGCCAATTATAATTACTTGTAGTACTGCAACGAACGCCGATAAAAAGTCGCATCTTGTCTAGCGTTCCTGCCATCTGCAATGCCACACTTGAATACGCGAAAAGGAACGCGACAGGAGCGCTGGTGTACTGTCCAAACACACTTGCCGAAGAAAGTGTGATAGATACTGCGCCTTTCTTTTCCTGTAAACCAATTATAATTACATGTAGTACTGCAACGAACGCCGATAAAAAGTCGCATCTTGTCTAGCGTTCCTGCCATCTGCAATGCCACACTTGAATACGCGCCAAGGAACGCCACGTGACGAGAGCGCTGGTGTGCTGTCCAAACAGACTTGCCGAAGAAAGTGTGATAGGTACTGCGCCTTTCGTTTCCTGTAAACCAATTATAATTATATGTAGCACTTCAACGAATGCCGACAAGAGGCTAACGATGGGAGGCAAATTATAGGATAGGGAGTGTAGGCTATCGCAATTCTCCTATTGAGAGACATCTGAGGAACCCTCTAATGTTTTCGTATATCCTAAATGTTGTTTAGACCGGTTAACTGTACCATCGTTTTATTGATGTTTGGTTTCTACATTCTAACGTTATCTTACTTTTCTGCTTTTATGCCACCAATCTTCCAATTGGTTTTTGCTAGCTTCCACAGCAGGTTCCTTGAGCCGGCCACTGGTATCTCAAATCTCATGGCCTCAGGAAGAGTGCGCCTGCATCGACTGCAGGATGGATACCATTACATTAGAGTATAGGATGGTTAATTGGTTTTGTACATTTACCAGATACTGCGCATGTGTTATCTTCATGGTTAAGTTTCTTTTAGTGAGTAGCACTACTAGCCGCAATTACGGTGTGGCCTATTGTTGGTGGCCTATTCTCTAATGTTGCTGCTGGCGCGCCGCAGGGAGCTGCGATGGAAAGCCAGATCAGCGTCCAGACGGCGACTCTACCAATTGCGCAATCCAGGCCACCGCACTGCGCCTCCTCGCCCTCGTCGACATGGGCTGACGAACGCGTGTATTCCTTGACACGGACCTGGCCCTCCTCCCAACTTCTCGTCTTTGAGAAGGCCGCGTGCGTTAACGATGGCTGTAGTAGATTCCAGGCCTGTCTAGCGAGCCAGGGGAGGAAGCATAGCTTTGGCAGCGCTAAGTTGTTTCCGCTCCTCCTCCGCGCTTAGAAGTCGCGACGAATCAGAACGGCCATCGGCAGTTCTGATTCTGGTCGCTCGATGAAGCTAGCGGTAGCAGGAACGCCCAGACTGAGAAACCATGACAACAGCTATGCGCACATGTTGCAGTTGGTGGGTCATCTCGCGGAGCTGCGCTTCGTTTTTGTTCAGTCTCCCTTATAGTATAGTCGCCTCTATTTTGTAACTAGGTTTTCTATACCGTGTGTTTGTGTCATATAATTAATAAGTCGTCTTTTATTGCAAGTCGTCGTCCTTCGTCTCATTGTGTGTGTGTCTGATCTACACGTTGCCTGCTGAATCGACAAGCACCTGGAAGAGGTGCAGAAAAATTTGAAGAACTCAAGAAGATTGAAGAACACAACCTGAGATTTTACTGGCGCAGTCGACAGTACGATTCGGAAACTGCAGCACTCCGCAATCCCAGCCCGTTTATTGAACCATTGTAACATTATCGGCGCTCACTGAATAAATCCTGTCGTTCAGGGCGTGAAAACATCGCTGCGTGCAAGAACATAGGGCTGTAAAGAGATGCGGCCACCTCTTTTATGCTGATGGACAAGAACAATGGCGATTATGCTTCGGTGAAGTGGGACGGAACCGTAACAAGACCTTCGTGCCGGGAAGCAGGGCTCCAGCAAGCAGATGTCCAAGTTCTGCGCCTTTTTCCTTGTACCGCCAACTTTTCCACCTAAACATCATCAAGCACTACATAGGGGCCACCAAAAGACGAGGGAGAGCGAGCCGGAACCTTAAGGAGTAAGCCTAAAGCCACAGGTCCAGCAGGAACTTTATGAAAGTATCAGTGCTGTGGGCATTAAGACTGGCACTGCAGATCTAACAGATCAGCGATAAGGGATTGGCGTACTGTGGTCGATCAGCGACGATGAATTAACGCAGTTGCTTGCTGGGCATATAGGAGAGGCATACTAGAAAGAACGTGGACCTAGCGTGAGCTACATTGTACGATTCGAATCTGTTAGCCACGCATTTACGAATCTCTCCTGTTCTGCACTGTTTGTGCTCTGTTGCGGATGTTAAAAGACAGACTCCGTGCAGTATCTAGTGTCATTACTTCATGAGCGAGATGCCAGCTCCGACTTAATAATGGTGGCCATCAGAGACCACTGATGAACACTGTTTCAACTTTGAGCTACGTCTCACATCAGGACGTGGAGCATGTTAGAGGTTCGGAAAGAGTCTGCACGCGGAACGATGAGGACGAAGAGGTTTTTGACAGGTAGAGCACGCCGTAGAGATTGAACGCCATGTTGGCACATTGACAGTCGTTGGGACAGTCGGGAGGCGACACAGTGTAGAGGAGATCCGGTGCCTGCGCGGCTTCTTCTATAACCTCTATGCTGCAACCGGTGCAAATCTTGGAAATATTGTCTGAAGGTGTTTCTAATTGTGACATCGATAAGCTTTTTTCATTTATTTGTGTTGCAGTGTTTAGACACCACGTTCCCCTGCCCTCACAGGCTCGTGCATAGTCTCCCTAGCTCTTTCACTTTGCGTAGTCGGTTCTATATAGACAGAAGTTTCGTGTCCAGCTTTCTCGGAGATCATTTTTAATCAGGAGGTCCCTGCGGAATATTATAAGACGCTATGGAGAATTATTTAAACAGAAATAGCGAAATGTTTCAATGCGTTTCGAACATTTGTTGTGAAAGTTTGTGCTTCACTCACTGTGCGTATTCACGACTGCCTTAACGCATTTCGCCGTTAACATAGCAGTAAAATGCAAGCGCACCAATTTGTTATCTGGAGATATATTTGTCACGAGCTAGTCTTAAGATAGGTGACAAAATTGCGTTCATACAAAAAATGCACTTCTCCAGAATATCTCGCGATAATGTTATAATAATTCACCATACCAATGTCTCAATATAGACGCCATCGTATGGTTCGTTTTTGAAATGCCCGGATTGAGGCCTGAGAGTCAGTGTGCATGGTATGCTATAGGGCTAGAAGGTGAGCGAATTCCTGGTTAGCATGCGAAATTGACAGCGTCCCCATAGTGGTATTGCCCGCTTGATCAAGGTTGGGATCACTGGTATAAGAGATGCGGTCAGAGGGAACGCGGGACATTTTCTGCTGAATTACTGCACCGACAGATCTCAAGAGTCTCTGCTTGTTTCAGGGCTGCTAAAAATTTCGCAAGGATAGTTCGGTAGAAGGCTCAGGGATGTAGATTGTTGTCCACGCTTAGTTAAACTGTCTGCCCTAATGTTTTGGTTACATTTTTTAGGTTTCTTTGCAAGGGGACAAATGTCAGGCTAAGTAGTAAGAACACTATCTTTGGCCGTAAGTTTCAGTAGTACTTGCGAGCGGGCTAGTTAGCTATAGAGCACATAATCGGTGTGAACGCCTTGGTTTAATTCTCTTGTGTATGTGTTGTTTTCGTGTATAACCATGCAGCGCCAGAGGTCGTCGGAGCCGTACATTTCTCACTTTTCATTTATGTAGAGCTGTAGAATTATAAAAAGTAGAGACGACCTCATTTTCTTGTGGACGGCTGCTTTTATAGAACGCAAGTATTTAGGTATTGTTAAATTCATCAGAAAATATCAGTATATCTGAAGGTCTAAATTCGAGATGCTTAATTTCCTGAGAGAGAGAGAGAGAGAGAAAACTTTATTTTCCACTGGTGTGGGCCGCAAGCCCGGGCCAGGCACGGCCTCACTGCACTAGATGTGTGACAGCCCATGTCACTGCAGCACATCCGCGGCCCACGTGATGGTGGTCTTCTGCCGATGGGAGTCCGTCGCGCGCAGTAAGGTCTCCCATTCCTCCCAGGTGGAGAGCTCCAAGCCCGGCGGGGAACGATCAGCCGGGCACTCCATCAGGGCATGTGTTAATGTATCGGCTGGATGAAAGCACAAGGCACAAGATGGGGGGAAGCACCTGGGTGCATGTGGGATAGTAGGTAGGGCGTGGGAATGGTTCGGGTCTGCAGGCGACGCTATAAGGTTTGGTGGTGGATAATAAGGGATGGGTGGGGTGGGGGGTAGAGCTGATTGATTGATTGATTGAAAACATCTTTATTTATTCAGTATTCTCAGAACATGCGGGTGGGCCGCCTAGTCCGGTAGTCCATTGGCTGCTGCTGCTGCGCTGGCCCTCCCCACCAGCCAGTGCTGACGGTCAGGATCATCGCTGAGCAGAATAGCCTCCCACTGCTCCTCCGAGGGGTTGGGAATGGGGTCGACTAAGGGATTAAATTGGCATGCCCACACCATATGGTAGAGGTTAGCTACCTCTCCACAGTGTGGGCACTGCGGAGAGTATAGTGTAGGGTACCACAGGTGTAATTTAGCTGGTGTTGGGTATGTGTTGGTTTGTAGTCTCCTAAGGATGTTCTCTTCTAACTTATTGAGGGATTTGTGTGGTGTTGGGTACTCCTTTCTGGCTGTTCTGTATGGCGCGAGATTGTCAGCATACACTGCTAAACCTATCAGGTCACGGCACCCTTTATGGTCATCAGGGGGAGACGCCCGGTATAGAAGAGCTCGGGCATGCCTGTGAGCGGCTTCGTTTCCTCCTGGTAGTTCCAGGTGACCGGGAAACCAGATGATTGATGCTTGGTTGGGTGGGTGCTTAGTTAGCAATGACAACCCTGACTTATGAATTAATCCGTAATTGAAGTTGCGACAGGCGTTTTGAGAATCAGTGAGCACAACGGCGTTGGGGTTAGATGCTACAGCTAATGCAATAGCTGCATCCTCTGCGTGAGTGGGGTTAGATGTTTTCACCGAGGCGCAGTTCACCATCGACCCCGCAGGCGTTGAGACTACGATAGTCATGACTCCATTGTGTGGTCCTGCTGCGTCCACGTAAAGGGTGTTAGTCTGCTTGTCCCATTTCTTCTGCAGGGCTTTCCCTCTTGCTATCCTCCTCTCGATGTTATATGCGGGATGCATATTCCGCGGAATGGGGTACACGTTGATGCGTCTTCTCACATCGCGTGGGACCTCTTCCCTTTGGTCAATTGTATAGGGCTGATTAACATGGATCTTCTCGAGCAGTTCTCTGCCGGGTGTTGTAAGTGCGAGCCTATTGAGTTGTGAGAGCCATTGTGCTTCCCACATCTCTTCGAGGGTATTATGTACTCCTAGAGCCATGAGCTTGGCCGTTGGCGTGGAGTTCGGTAGCCCCAGAGCCGTCTTGTAGGCTTTTCTGATGAGTGTCTCCAACTTTTCAATTTCCGACCTGGAGAGGTTAAGGAATGCCGTCCCGTACATTATCCGCGAGATCACGAAAGCTTGTACCAAGCGGATGGTGTCCCTTTCCTTCATGCCATGGTGTTTATTTCGGATACGATGTATCATCCGGAGGATTTGCTCGGTGGATGTTGTAAGCTTCTTCATTGTGGTGGTGTTCTGTCGCCCCTGCGGGATATACTGCCCTAGGATCTTGATCTCCGTGGGTTTCTGTACTGGGTGGCTCTCTATATACACCGAGATGTTCTGTGCTAGGGGTGTCCTCGGGTTCTTCAGAATTAGCAACTCGGACTTTTCCGGCGCACACTGGAGGCCTCTCTCCCTGGCGTACCGGGCCACCGTGTCCGCTGCTGCTTGAAGAGGCTCCTCGATCTCGGCGTCACTCCCCGAGTTGCACCAGACAGTGATATCATCCGCATACAATGTGTGTTTGATGCCGGGAATTTCGGAGAGAAGGCCTGGTAGATCTTTCATAGCTAAGTTGAACAAGAGGGGTGACAGTACCGCCCCTTGCGGAGTTCCCCTCGGGCCTAGAGTGATGAGATCTGATTTTATTCCACCGAAGTTTATAGTGGCTTGCCTGGCTGATAAGAAGTTTTTGATATAGTTGTAGGTTCTTGCGCCACAGTTGGTATCGGCGAGGCTTTGCAGGATATTTTTATGTAGAACGTTATCGAACGCTCCTTTCAAATCAAGTGCCAGGATGGCCCTTGTCTGTGACTTGGGAGGTGTCTCAAGGAGGTCTTTGTACAAGTACAACAGAGCGTCCTGTGTTGATAGGTGTGGGCGAAAGCCGAATTGAGTGTTAGGTAGGAGGTTGTTATCTTCTAAGTATCTACTCAGTCTCGTGTTGATGACCCTCTCTATGAGTTTCCCCAAACACGAGGTCAGCGATATCGGTCTTAGATTATCCAGTTTAAGGGGTTTGTTCGGCTTCGGAATGAACCGAACCTCGGCTGTCTTCCAGGATATTGGTAACGTTCCTGTAGCCCAATGCTGCTCGTTGAAGCATTCCACCAGCGAGGTGATGGTGTCATCGCTGAGGTTAAATAAGAGCTTCGCTGTTATCTGATCTGGACCTGGAGCTGCATTTTTTCTCATGGCCGCGATTTCTGCTTTTATTTCTTCTTTCGTGAGTGGGATGTCCAGCTCGGGATTCGGCAGCCCAGAATACTCCGGCTGTTCCACGACTTGGTCAGTGCACAGATACCTGGTCTTGAGCTTTTCCATCAACTCTGTGTCCGTACCCGGGGTGGCGTGTACGATCTTCGTGAGCCTGTCTTTAGTGGCCGACTTGCTGCTGCTGGGGTCAATTAGGACACGTAGGAGCTTCCAAGTCTTTGACACCCCTAGCTTCCCCTGAATACCGTCACAGAGCGAATTCCAGTTTTGTCTGGCTAAGGATATGGCATAGGATTCTGCCTTTTTGTTTATCTCCTCTATTTTTTTCTTGAGTTTGCGGTTAAGCCGCTGTCTGCGCCATCTCTTTGTCAATGAGTGCCTCGCTTCCCATAAATGTAGAAGGTGCGTATCGACCGCTGGGCAGTCCTCTGTCGTGCAGACCTCTTTTGTAAAGGCTTTCAAAGTGTGCACCTCATCTTTAACCCATTCCTCTAGGTCGGTAATAGGGTTTGCAGGAGATGTCTGGGCCTTTCTCCACCTGTCCCAGTTCGTAACTCTTGCGATACCTATTTTGCGCTTGCACGCATTTGTGCTTATCTCCAGAGAGAGTATGAAGTGATCGCTTCCCAGGTGCTGTTCGGTATTCTTCCAAATGGCGCTTTGTATGTTCTTGGTGAACGTCAGGTCAGGACACGTATCTCTACTGACACTGTTTCCCAGCCTCGTAGGGTAAGTGGGATCGGTGAGGGTCGATAACCCTTCTTGCGTCACTACTTCTTCCAGTTTTCTGCCTTTTGGTGTCGCTGCCGGGTAGCCCCATGAAGGGTGTGGTGCGTTGAAGTCGCCCCCAATCACGTAGGGGGAATGGCCCACTGAGGTCAGAAATTTCTTTATGAGGGAACCCAATTTTGCGTGCCTGTCTTTAGGAGGGCTGTATACATTCAATACGTGCGTGCTTGCCGCTCCTCTTTGGAGAGGAAGAATAGTTATATAGCAGTGCGCAATATCCGGCTCGAAAGGGTCGTGCAATATGGCAGTGTATAATTTGTGCACTAACGTGGCAGTTAACTGGTCCTGCTGGTAAGTGACATAGTCTTGCAGTTTAATAGGTATTAGGTGGGGTTCTTGAATTAGGATAGCTGCCGGTGGGTCAGACTCCTGAGATATAAGTAGATTTAGAGCAGCCTGCTTTCTCCTGTATCCCCGGCAGTTCCACTGCCAGATCTTTACTCTAGGTTTGGCTGGCATGTTGAACCCGTATCGGATGGCTCGTCCACTTGCATTGTACGAGCGAATTTCGACTTATGTCTTTTATACGCATGTTCCTTCCAAAGTGCAGAAATTGCCGTCTCCGTGTATCGTCGGTTGTTTGCAATCTGCTCTCGAATTTCTTGGAATTGGGCGTTCACGTAAATTGGAAAAGCTTGAAACTCCTCCTTGAAGGACCTCAGTTCTTGGATAATTTGTTGATAGACCTCGCCTAAGGCGGGCTGGGAGCTAGGTACTACCTGCTGTTTTTGGTTTTGAGGAGTCGGCTGAGTTACCGGGGTTATTGCGCTAGTAGTAGCTCGCTTAAGCTCTTGGTTTTGGATTGTTAAAGCACTGACTTGTTTTTTCAGACTTTCTATCTCTTTTTTGAGTGCTGCCAACTCCGTGTTATTCTGAGGGGAGGACGAGGGGAGGGGAGGCCACTCTGCAAAGCTCACCTTCGAATCTGAAAGCTGACCCGAGGACGTCTTCTTCGGTGCCCCGGTGGTCTTGATGAGGTTCTCTTTCCCTTGTTCTTTACCCGCCTCCACGTGACTAGCGTTCTGGGTGGAGCCTGTTGCCCGGCGTCTTGAGCTGGAACGGCCGCGGGAGGCGGAACGAGAGCGGGAGACTGATGACGACGCTCCTCTGTGTCGCTGTGCAGGCTGCTTCTTCTGCCTTGGCCTGCTCCTATCTTCTTCATCTTCAAGTTTCGTTGTTGATGCCGCGTTTGATGACGCGGCACTAGCGTTTTTGTTCAGCGGTCTCTGGAATTTCTCCTTGCAGTCTCTTGCATAAGTCTTGTGCGGGCCCTTGCACAGCACGCAAACGGGTGTGCACTCGTGCGTCTCATCTGGACTCGGCGTTCCACAGGTTTGGCAAGCAGCCCCCTTGGGTTTCGGGCAGACATCTGCTCGGTGACCTGGCGTTCCACAGTTGATACAAGCCGCCCTTGTTTTCCGGTAGATGTAGCAGCGGCGCTCTGACCACCCGTAGTTGACCGTGAAGGGAACCTTCTGCCCGGCGAAGACGATGACTGCCGACGTAGTCTTGCCCAGTCGGCGCGCTCCCAGGATGGAATGGCTGGGTGAGGACACGTCTTGGAAGATAGAGTCATCACTCACTTCAGGCTTGATATTATGTATGACACCCCTGCAGACATCATCTGGCAAGGCAACATAAGCGGTGACCGTTATACTCTTGCCGTCGAGGTGCAGACAATTAAGCTTGGCGAGGCGGAACGCGTCTTCCTCACAGTGAGTACACACCATTATAATGTTCTGCTGGCTAACAGCGCGCAGCGTTGGCTTTTCTTGTAGAGGGGTGTTGAGGGCTGCTTGGATCCCTAATTCGAGATCGTAGGAGCGTGGAGCCACAGATTGCAGATCCACCGTGGTTTTAGGTCGGATGATGACTTTGTATGGAAAATTCCTGAGACTCGGTAGACGCGGAGGTCTCGGTGCAGGAGGCTCTCGGTGTTCTTTGTTCCCCTGCTCTTTCTTGGGAGGCGTGGATTTAGCTTGCGCCGCTCTGTCGTTGTTGCCCCGGGACCATATGTTCCAGCCATGGCTGTTGTCTTCCTTCGGGAGATCCTGCGGGGGCATCAGCTGCTGCTGGGATGTTGGTACAAGAGTGAAGTCCATCTCCGTCGGGTCGTAGCCTCTTAGAGAATTCATCGTGGTCGTGGTAGTCATCAATGAAGCGGGAGCACTCACTGGCGAGCGTCTTTAGACCCGCGTTGCGCGAACGCTATGCCGCGCATCCGCGGGCGCACCGGCGTCTCCGCGGCGGTAAGGCACCCCAACCCCTTGGCCGTTAGGGTTAGCGCTCTTCACGGGGTAGCGAGAAGTCAGACAGCCGAAAATGTGGCACTCACAGGCTCACTGGTGGTATCAGGCGATGTCAGGTGTTGAAGGCAACCCGTGGATGCTAAATATATGGTGATCCAGTATTCTAATCCGCCGCAATCGAAGATTGTCAGCGGAGCCCATGAATCGCACGTCCGCTCCCAGTGGTGGAGGAACGCGCTCTAGAGCTGACGCTCGACACGATGGGCCTGCGTCAGCTCACCGAAGGTATGCATGCGCTCCCTCGAGTCTTCCAGGCCCGAGTCCGCCACCACTCGGTTTATAGGTCCTCGGGCGTGCACATTGGCGACCTCGTTGCCAGGACTTCCTAAGCGCGCAGGCACCCAGATCAGCTCGACTTGAAGGGTTGGTTCAGAAGAAACCGATTCTAGCATGCGGAATGTGGTTTCATGGATCTTGCCTCTGGCGAAATTGAGCAAAGCAGTTTTAGAATCGCACAGAATGTAACGAGCTTCAGTGTGGGCAATGGTAGCTATAGGAGCCTCTTCTGCTGATTCCGGAGTAGAGGTGAGTGACAGGGATACAGAGTTTAATGGGCGCCCCGTGTTGTCCATAACCGCCACTGCGGAGCACGTACCCGCACATGCTGCGTCCATCCATACGACGTCCTCCTCGAAACCGTAATATTTGTGGAGGGCGCGTGCCTGGGCCGATCTTCGTGCGGTATGTTAATCAGGGAGTGTGTTGCGTGGGGTGGAAGCTGGGGGTTGTTGTCGGGTATTCGGATACGCAGTCTATCACGTATGTGTCTACCTGTAGCAGTTTTAGTGAGCCGTAGGTATTGAGCTTGTCTGTGAGCTTCAACGAGCTTGTGTACAGTGCTGTGGAGTTCTAGTTGTAGGAGGTTTGAGGTCTGTGTATGAGGGGGAATATGGAGAGTGGTTTTGTATGTTTTCTGAGGAGGGCTTCCGAGGTGTCTATTTCTCTACAGTATATTCTTAGGTATGGAAACGCATACAAAATCATGAGATGTTTCCCACTTGTTCTTTAAGATAGCCTATAAGATGCGCAGTGCAAAGGAAAAACTGTCCTTGTAACCGGGATTTCGTTACTTGCAGTAAGGTGCACCATGTGCATGTATATCGTCGTAACCGCGTTGTATACTAATCGACGGCCGCCTTACAACTTCAAATGATGTGCTTGAAACCTGGACATGCGTTTGGAGATGGGAAGGTTATGAAACGCGGTACGCTGGGGAATATATACTTATGAGTTCTGTCAAAATACGCAAATTTACTGTCATTTCGTAAAGCGTTAGTAAGCTGATCAACGAAAAAGTCAACGTTTATTGCCCCGGTCGGCATCTCTGTGTCGGTTTTAGCATTTCTACAGTCATCAGCCGTTTTCACAATTTCTTCAATCATCAGTTCCAGCTTTTTTTAAATAACGGCCGATGCATGACGTATATATCAGAGGTGCTTTCATATTTTTATGAATTAACGTTGCGGAAGCTCGTCTAGAGATTTGAAAAGATCATTGAAGGGCAGATTTTATTCTGTAAATATGAAATTGATCCGCAGCATTTACGACAGCGTCAACGTACCGTGGCGCCAGTTTCCAGGCGTAATTTAAACATTTGTGATTAATAAAGCCATACTCCGCTATAATAGTTCTCAGTTGGACATCTTTATTCGGTTTCAGGAACCATCTTGCAAGCCTTGTGCAGCATCTGCAATAAATCGAGAGGAATTAGCGTGAATGTTGGATTCATCTATTTCGTTCCATCTTTTTGCATAAATGCAAATTCGTTGTGAAGCAGCCAGCCTATCGGAACCATTCAACACCCTATTGCATCAATAGTACTAACCTTTATTGATTCCAGTGGTGGAGTACAACACCCCTCCTCGCTGAGGGCGTCCCGTTGACTTTAAATGTTTTCAGGGTCGTGGGTCAACGGTGCCGTTTACATAATTTATACTTGCTCCGGGGCAACGAATACTGATTCATATGCTGGAGAAGTGGGATAGTTGTGCTTTTGAATTTCTCCTCATTAGACTGCTTAATAAACCCTGTTCAGCTGCTTCATGGTGTCACCGAGTGTTCGTGTAGAAGTGACCCGGCTCATGGAAAACCCTAGACGCAGTGAACGAGTAAACAGTGTCAAATCTTGTGAATTGAGCATTTTTTATTTCACAGAGAATTTCCCCTATAACCTTAGAAATTTTCAAAAGACGGACAAGAGGATAAAAATGTCCTTTCTGGGTTTACTTTCAGCTGTCTGTCTTTCAGGTTCATAGCAATGCTTTTCTACAGAATGAGAAATGGATGACCAAAATTTAATTTCCTCACGTTGTGACATGCGGAGTGCACTGAACGTATCGGACTTTTCGAGATTCGTTCACACGTGTTTTAGAGGGTGATCTAATGATCCCTTCTTCATACGGACCATGTTATAGCCTAGTAATAAAAAGAATCTGTTGCAAAGGCATTGACATGAATAATAAAAGACCTGGCTCAAAAATTTACAGAGGGTGCCTAAGAGTGTATACGTGCTATAAAGAGGACCACAAGGACATTTTATCAACAGATTACTTCATTGTAAGATCCTCTCAATCCACCCCAAATAGAATATTATTGAACGTAATCCAATTTTCAACTATCGCCATTATTCCACCATTGCACCATAATCGCCTCACAACCCAACATATTCTATTTTAATTTAGTTGTGTTCATCACAGTGCTGTTCATTCAATTTATACGCCTTTACGCCTGGAATACGCCTTTACTACAGCGCAATTAAATCATAATAAACCGTTGTTCACTCAATCCAGTCTAATCACACGTAATCCACTCTGAATCTAACATATTTAACCTGATCGATTTTAACATAATCAAACTCACTTTTATTGAAACAGGCCCTTTGAAATCTGATGTCGGTTGATTGATGATTGGTGTGCGGAGCGATGACCTACCAGTCTTGTTCGACCAACCTGAGATTTTGGTACCTGGGTTTTGGTGGTTCGCGCTCAATGACACCCGGTTCTGTTGTGAGTGAGTAGTACAGGGCGTTCACGTTAAAAAAAAAACAATTGGCTCTGGTTTAGCTTCGGTTAAGCCTAGTGTAAATCTCTATCATAGCCATGGTAACACATGGAATCGATTAAAGGTGCCCCTGTTGTTCTTCTTTGGTCATTGTTGCTGCTGTCGGTGGTGCTGCTCATCACTCAAGCCTTGAAACATCGTCGCAGCGGCATTTCGCAAGACACTATTCATGTTGTTCCGGCGTTTCTGCCGCTTTTTCGGCTTTTTCGGCTTTATCTCCTTTTCATCTCCTCCACAAACTTTCAGCTCACAGCGCAATGTCCCTCGGAGCGTCAGATGCAGTCAACCGACGATCATAACGAGCACGCGTTCTCAGTTGCTCTTCCTCTAAGTTCATAGCGCGGCTCCGTCCAAACAACGGTACCACTGTGTAAAGTGCTGCCTGTCTGAGCGCATGTGGGTGTGGCCGCGTAAAGGCCATGCTTGACTAAAATGAAAAATGGAACGCTTACCTTGAAGATTGACGTGCTTGTGCATTGGACTAACTCCTCCATCTGCAAGACCAAAAAATCAACCATTGGGATTACAGCATAGAGTGAATGAGTTTCGTACTACAGTCTTAAATTTGTTGTCTTAAAATGGGAACATGCTCTCGTGGACTCACAGCATACAATACTCAGAGAAGGCCCGCGAAAAATCAGGAAATAATAGATAAAAGGAGAGTTCCTGTTACGGAAGCATTGCATATATGTATGTAAAACTAAACTCTGCCCGTTGTCTGGTAATGCATTGAGGTTAGGTTCTGTAAGGAATGAAGAGCAGACTGTATTGAGCTGGAGTGAAGAGGTCGATATGTGTAGAACCCTGTCATTGCTTTACAAGGGGCTGCAGCACGCTAGCTTTGAACAATGACAGGTCGCAATCAGAAGCTATGTTTCCGGATCTACAAGGTCAATCAGCTCATTGAAACTGCGCAGTTAAGTCGAACAAGTACCCAAGAGTTGATTTGTTTTTAAGTTTTTACTAGGAAATGTGCGTAATGGAAAATAAGAAGACTATCAGTACGGTGCACTGAGTTGGGCACTGTACTTAGTTTATGTATAACTGTCGATAGTTATTGCTTGTTTCTGTAAAAAAAGATCGAAGTTCGGTCGACACTAACGCGCTGATCACAGAGTAATGCAGCCTAGTCTATACAGTGAAAAAATTGGCATCTGAGATTAGGGAGATTTAGCTTACCGCGATCCGCCGCCGCGCGTTCCACTGCGCATGCCCAGATCCCCTGACGCCGATAGATGGCGCCACATACTTGATGTCGGTACATAGACCTGCCGTGTCGGGACCAATCAGCTTGTGCCCCGCCCACGCGCTGTAGAGAGTCACGGTGGCGGATCACGGATCACGGTAAGCTAAATCTCTATATTATTTACTGATTCCCTCGGCATGCAAGCGTCCAGACAAATAAACACCCGTATAGTCGCTGCTCCGCTAAACACTCAGCACAGCTTGCTTTGGAGCGCTATATAATTATTGCGAAATAAATTTTTCATCTACTACAAAGATGAGACCATTAAAATTCACTAAAAATTTAGGGCGCTGTAGTAAAACAATCGGCTCCCTTTTAAGAATACAACAGATCAAGTCGCCAGAATCGTGTGAAGAGTCAGAAGCATAAAGGAGGGTACGAGACAGCCGGACAGCTTTAGACTCATAGACAGCCTCGTCTCGAGCAAGGTAACGTAAAGTTTACTGCATCACCAACTGAACAAGATGTCCCACAAATTTACATCTTACTACGCAAATGTTGCAAAACGGCGCTAAGGCTTCCGAGGTCAACACTAATCGAAAAGCTAATGGCACCAGGGAGTGTCGAAATTCTTCGACGACGTACGAATGTAAGAGCTTTGGAGAGTCTGTATTCTCTCCGGATCAGCTTCTCTGCCCGTTTCTTCATGATATCGTAGTAAAGGTTGTTTCGTAAGAAGACACCTCGTCTTTGCTGGGACCGTTGATGCCGTCCGCCGAGCCACGGAGCTGCCAGGCCAACGCTACCGAGGGGCCGCGAGCCGCACGTAATGACTGCTGGCAGCGGTAAGATACTCAGGCGCAAGCCCAAACCTAATAGGACATAATGAAACAAATTAACGCGGACGAACAAAGGTTTGCTGTGGAAATCGCCCTAGCAGTACACATGTATGCCGCCACACACACACACACACACACACACACACACACACACACACACACACACACACACGCACGCACGCACACACACACACACACACACACACACACACGCAAGCACGCACGCACGCACGCGCACACACACACACACACACACACACACACACACACACACACACACACACACACACACACACACACACACACACACACACACACACACACACACACACACACACACACACACACACACACACACACACACACACACACACACACACACACACACACACACACACACACACACACACACACACACACACACACACACACACACACACCCGCCGGGGTGGCGCAGTGGTTAGGGCGCTCGACTACTGCGCCCAAGGACGCGGGTTCGAATCCGGGCCTCGGCGGCCGCTTTTCGATGGAGGCGAAAAGCTAGGCGCCCGTGTGCTGTGCGATGTCAGTGCACGTTAAAGAACCCCAGGTGGTCGAAATTTCCGGAGTCCTCCACTACGGCGTCTCTCATAGCCTGAGTTGCTTTGGGGCGCTGAACTCCAAAAAACCAAACCAACACACACACGCACACACACACACACACACACACGGTAAAGAACTCCAGGTGGTCGAAATTTCCGGAGTCCTCCACTACGACGTCTCTCATAGCTTGAGTCGCTTTGAGGCGTTAAACCCTACAATCCAAACCAAACACACACACACGCACACACCTCAGTCAGTCGAAGGGGGGGAGGGTTGAGAAATTGAGGTTGCTATGAAACAGTGGTTTAGCGGTACAAGAAGGATGAAGGTACAGCTACAAGCAATGTGAAAGGGAACATGGGAGGACGTGGTCTTCACGCCTTTTAATGCGCTACCACCGACAGGCGATAATAATCAGTGATAAAGATGCATCCCAAGTAAGCTTGGCCGGCTGCCCTTTCCGAGCATACCTTTGTGCCACCCATTCTCGTCTAGGGGGGGGGGGGGGGGGGAGTGGTGAAGAGTGGCGTCAGTTTATAGAGGAGGTCGTGGGGGCGTCTTGTGTTGGTGGCAGCGCTTTGCAAAGCGCGGAAGTCACGCGCTCCCGTATTCCCTTTCATATTGCTTATAGCTGTACCTAGAAGATATTTCATAATGGTTTGAAAGAAGGCGAAAAAGGGTAACTCACCTTTTTGAAGCAACTGCATCCGAGTGAGTCGGTGGCGAAGTCCCGGAAGATGCCGTGCAGGTGCCCCATGCGGCTGTCGAGGTACTTCTCGATTCCTTCTTTGTTGCAAACGCCGTTTACAGACTGCGCCACAGGGAAGTCAGGTATACTCAAGATGGCATCTCACCGAAACAATTTCATAGCCTGCTGACATAGCGTGAAGTTTAATTCCTGTTTCTGTTTCAGCCTAAAAGCGACAAGAATAGCGTTATATATGACCGGGAGATATCTGTCTAAATGTAAATAGCTTTAAACGGTAACTACGTCGGCGGTAACTATAATCAAATTTAAGTGACCGTCGCATAGAAATGCTGATGTAGAATATTGAACTAATCTGTATGAAATTCAAGGCACGATGCGACGCAGTCTCAGTCCCTCGGAAGCCTGCGTTTGATAACAATCGGTAATTGCGTTGACTTGGTTAGACCACTTCCGTGTATATTGCAGCTGTTGCCGAAAACAGGCCACGGTGTTGTATTTCTTATGTATACGTTTAGTCAAGAAAGTCTTTCCCTATAAGTAAAAGAGTGGTCCCCTTAGAGGCTTTTAAGGCGCTAGTTAAAAACTGACATTTATTGAAGCTATACAAGACTGAAATGCAATCGCTAATGGCTCGCGTCTGAAATACCTTCATTTTTCGTCTTTATGTAGTCACATTTTCTCTTTGCGTCCCCTCTTTGGTTTGCACCTGCCCAATTGCCGGCTGGTTGGCGCAGGAAGTATACAAGGTACCAATTTCGGTTTCTGGGTGCAATGTAGTTTTGAAGCTTACAGTGCACGGATAATACGTCTTAGAAAGTTGAAACGTTTTGAATCGTGGTCTATCATATAGTTGCAGGAGGTGCCGTATTATTTTTCCTATATCTGGAGTATTCCCGGCGCGATGATCTTTACCAAAGTTTTA
This sequence comes from Amblyomma maculatum, assembly GCF_055883805.1. Classification (NCBI taxonomy): domain Eukaryota; kingdom Metazoa; phylum Arthropoda; class Arachnida; order Ixodida; family Ixodidae; genus Amblyomma; species Amblyomma maculatum. The sequence continues at coordinate 418,469,742 of NC_139344.1, forward strand.
TTTTTAGTGCGTCGCACTACTAGCCGTAATAACGGATTTTGCCGATGTCTGTCCGAAGCCACTCACTCTCTCTCTTTTCGTAAACTTCAAGTGGAGAAGGAGAAGGTGATGACGCGTACATCGCGCGGCCCAACATTGAGGAGGCGGAGGGACAGCACAGCAGCAGCAGAAGTCTCTCTCTCTCCATCCGTCTCTCCGTGAACTTGAAGAGGGGGAAGGGAAAGTGGCAACGCCCGCATCACGCGACTTGACAGTGAGGAAGCGGGGCGGCCACATAGATGTACCCAGTGAGAGAGGGGCGTGTCTATTGCGGTCGTGGCGCCCGTCACTGGGCAGTGTTGCACAAACGTGTGTTACTCTAGAGTGAGCAGTCGTGGGTCGCTTGCGCGTCCTCAACTTCAGCATCTCTCCATTAACATCAGAGGAGTCGCTCCTCAGCCTTCCCGGACAGTAGACGTTCACGCGCGGTGCTCCCTGGATATCGGTTCCGAGCTGCTCACCGCTTCGTGAAGCAGCTTGTGCTTGCCTCCGCACCTTAACAGGCACTCGCCTTCAAGCACGTTTGCCTCTCTCTTGTCTCTTTTCTCTCCCTATGATCCCACCCCAGTCCTTTCGGCCGCAGAACAGTGCATTGTAAAGGGGTACATTGTGCCTGTTTTCGCTCATTTCTGAAGATTTTGTGAGGAAAGCTGAGGACGCAGCTGCGCCGTGTGTTTTCTCCGCGTCGAAGTAGATAAAGCCGAGCCGTCTGGCACCGCGACGCAGGTTCGCCGTGCTCGACGTGCGGAAGTACAACGGTTACGAAGGCAGTGGAATCGGGAGTCCACTGATTCAGATATTACAGCTAAACGGTGCAAGAATCTAGATGCATAAAGAAGGAGGAAACGTTCAGAGCGTGCTCAGGAAACTGCTCAAGACACTGAGCGTCGTCGTGTAACAGATGCCGAAGAGAAGAGGAATAAACGTGTGGTAGAAACTCCAGAACAACGGGCTGCGCGACTGCGCGACTGCAAGCGATGGAAAGGTATAGCATGGATAAGCAGTGCTACGCACCTAATTCGCACTTGATAAACTGCAAATCGGCCGTAAGTTTTTTTAAAACCCCACTTTAGCCAAGCCGTGTGAAAGCGCCACGTGGCGTAGGGGTGATGTGAATGCAAGGGTTATGGCAGGCTAATTCTGATATCACCCTCCCACATGAAAGCAGAGACTTGAGTTGTCAGTTCCTCCCAACTTTCTGACATCATGTGGTTTCGGTAAGGCGTATAAGTCATCAAAAACTATTGCTCAGCTATGTCATCTGCAAGCTACCACCTGCCATCTCCATGCTTGTGAGTTCTCGTTCACAACACCTACCCTGAGGCCGTATTTTTTGATGAAGTGGAAATTTAACGCTATCGCATTAAAAAAACTTGTAAGATTTATAAGAGCTTAGCGTTTCACTGCTTATGCAACGGGAAGGCATGCCTAGGGCGTTTTCGTCTTGTGATGCTTTTTTTGCTCTGAGCTATAGTGCTAGACGTACATTATAAATCGTTTACATCAAATATAACGGAGATATTCCAGGTTTCTTTCGCGAGCATTTATTGCCGCTGATTTCAAGGCTTTAAACTTGTCGATTGGAAATAAATTCATGCATTTCCTACCTCTTTCAAATTGGAATGAGCAATATAGAATAATAGATTGTCTTCTATCGATATGCCGCTATCCAAGAAAGAGGAAAAATTGAACAATTAATGAACGCGAGCCTAATTTACCACCATGCTGAGGCAGGAAATAATGCCCCAAAGACAGTTTCGGAAGTTTTTAATGAACGTTGCCGTAACATCAATTCATTATTGGAATAGGCTTCATAGTTTAAAACAGAAATTTAACAGAGGCTTCCATAATCTACAAGTTCAAAAACCGGCTAGGTCAAAGATGTCCAAATGAAACTTGAATTCGCTCCTATATTGCGCCAATGCCGTAGTCAATATTGCGCAAGGTGAGAGCAATAACAAAATCACAAGTAAAAAACGCGTACACCTGTGTTCCTAATGCTTCATATAGGGCAAAACTACGCTAATAGGGTAGAATTTTTTTTTTTTTTTGCGAAGTTTATTGCCTCAGGGCATAAAAGGAATGTTATGATGAATGAAGGGTGTGGTCAAATAAATGAAAAGACATTGGCTGATGCAATTAAATCGTGAACTATGATGCGGTCCCAGCGTCCAAACGGCATATGACTGCGGATTATGGGGGGAAAGGCCAGCTGCCAGGTGCCGGATCCGCGTCGGCTTCAACGCTGGACATTGCCACAGCAGGTGATGGATGTCAGCTTCTATATTTCTAGACTTGGTATACGGGGCACCCAGGGTGTGGATAATAATACCGAAATTGTGGCCACTTTCGGATCATTTCTTGTGTTAGGGCCACCCAACTCTAATTATCCCAAGCGCCACCTTCTCTGCAAGGGTTAGACCGCGGAGGAGGCTCACTGTACACGGAGGTATAAGAGCACGTGTACGGCGCTGTAGGTGCTCTTTCTTTTTAAAAGCAGGGTGGCATTGTCCAATTTTATGAGATTTGACGATGTCGAGGTTGAGTTTGAAAGGCAGGTCGCAGAATCCGCATGGCTTTGATCACTTAAAAGGTCACGCGGAGTCCATCCATTCAATACGAATTGGATTTGGTATGTGAGCCACTAGACTTTGTATGTTTTGGCAGATTTCCGGCTGGTATACTAACGCGTCTAACTAGCTTTATCACCTGAAGGACATCAGTACGTATGACGATACGGGCCGTGGGAAGCATATGGAGAGGGCGGTCACAGAGCGAAGCGCCTCTTGTACTTCAAGCAGTTTCGTACAAAAAGAAGATGGCGGTTCTGGTAATTGAAATGTTGTTATCTTGCTCATTGAAGACTTGCTAGGATCGTATACTCAGTATAGGATTTCCAGGTTTTTTATTAACTGTTTATCTGCTTCCCTTTTTAAAGATATCGGCTGTCTTAACTTTACCTTGTGCTCCGCACTTCCCGATGTCGCTTCTCAGACATCCTTAGCTCTTCCTCTTTATTTCCTCCTAATTTATCCTTTTTTCTCTATCCGTCTACCTCGTCCTTTCTCTTATTTTTTTTTTTTCAGAAATTCCTCGATATGGCGTTTTTTTTGTTGTCTCTTTGCATCTCTTTGTAGAGTCGCAATTTCTTTCCGGTCGTTGCTATGTTTTTTTTTTTCTCATAATATTTGTTTCTGGCCCGGTTCCGAACCAATTTTTGCCATCCTGTCCAGATCGACTCGATTCTGAGCTGCGTGCCACTTTCACGGCCTTTATGGCTTGTAGAATCACATTCTTTAAATCTCTACAATTTGTCCCATGCAATCTCTCGCAGCCCTCACGATACGTGGCTCTGTTACATCTTATCACTTTTCCCAAGTGAGACCTTCTCCTCAACCTGGGCTTCCGATTGGGAGCGAAAATCTTATGGTTATTTTCACTAGTCGCTCCCAAGCAGGTTTCCTTGCGCCGGGATGAAGATTTCGACTTCCACTGGTCGATCAATATAGGTTGCGCATATTCTGTTGGACGCTAGAACCAACTCTAGGAGCTCTAGTTTGATCCTTCCACCAGAATCGGATCTCGCCGCATGTTCTTTCTCTTTTTGGTGCATTTGGTGGTTTAAAAGATATCGGTAGAGTATATTGGGCATCACAGTGTTTTTTTATTGCACGGGGCTCTCGAACTACGTCTTTTGAAAAACGTCCCCGGCCTTAAAATCATACGAAAGCCAGTTGCAACCCCCTATTTATTAGTCGCAATACATTTTGAGCTGCGATGCGACTTCAGCTTCCCGAACCGGCCCAGAATTATCTCCGCCCTTTAGGGGTTTAGGTGGCGGTGTTGTGATTTGGGCACCCAGCTCCAATTGACCAACGGAAATTGCCATTACTTAAACCGCTGCCAGTAAAGAACGCTTAGCATCCTCTTGATAAAACGTTAGCAAGCAGCTAAGCATCGCCTCCCTCTCCCCTTCCTTTCTTTCTACATTTTTCTTTGTGGTATACAGGAACCCGCTCTCCCTGTCCTATGTGTGCCATGGATCTGGGGATGTTATCTTCGTTGGCTCGGCGGAAGCCTAGTTGTTCAAAATGTCTTCGGTACATACAGGGAGTAACAGGAAATGTCCAGAGCGCTTAGAAGCGACCCATATTTTAATCCGAATGCAAGGACAGTACCAGTTAGCACGTGACTGTAAATGTTCATGCGTTGCTTGCAAACATAAGCCAAGCTAGTTGCGCGCTCACTGGATCCGCAGTGTATGCCGGACAATGCATTGTGGTAATTTATCTTGAACGATGAATTGGCTTGTGGGGTTCTGAGCAGAGCAATTTTTTTTTAAACATGGCATGCTAAATTTGTGACACAGGCGTGAGCATTTACAAAGTAAGTTCTAAACCCTACATGCTACCCCACAACCCGTTTTTAACGAGCTATATGCAACTTGTAGCATTAAATCATGACTATCCAGTTGACGTGGTACAACGTCAGAGCTTGTCGCTAAGAAAACCCACGTCAATTTAAAGCACGCGTCTACTTACTATTCCAGTGGAATCGGTGAAGCACACACGCATCTGGCGACGAGAAGAACAAAACAAAAACAAAGAAAGCGCATCAGCAATGTGCTACTTGGTGCCTTCGCATCATAGCATAAACATCATCCAGCATTATTCATGTACTCGTTTTGAAACTAAGCTCAGCAAAAGCGATTCAAGATTGTCTTGTTCTCATCGCCTACTGGCATCCTGGTAATGATAACAGGGTCAGCCGTACAACAGACTGAGCTTCGGACAAACAGTTGCTTATTGGCGACGTGTAAATGCGAAAATGCTGAAATATTCAAACTGATTCTTGAATATGAGAAAATATATCATCTGGTGTGTCCAAACAGGTAAATTTGAATTAAAGTGCCAGTTTGCTGCTTTTCATTTACATCACACTCTCAGCATCGGGATTTAAGTCTTACCACGTGTATTACCTTGATAATTTTTAAAATTAAATTTAAGGAACATTTATTTAAATTACAGATGACAAGCGAGTTCGCGCATCTCCAACTGCCCAAATACGGGTCTGGTGTTGACGCTCAAGTAACAAAAGGTCGCCCTAACATCCGTATTATGTACTGCCGCTTTGCAGGCTGTTATGATACCTAAGCGAAGCGTATTTATTTTTTTTTTCTTGCAACCTGCACCAAATATTCATACCGCCGGGGTGGCGCAGCGGTTAAGGCGCTCGACTACTGTGCCCAAGGACGCGGGATCGAACTCCGGCCTCGGCGGCTGCGTTTCGATGGAGGTGAAACGGAGTGGCGTCCGTGTGCTGTGCGATTTCAGTGCACGTTAAAGAACCCTAGGTGGTCGAAATTTCCGTAGTCCTCCACTACGGAGTCTCTCATAGCCTTAGTCGCTTTGGGACGTTAAACCCCAGAAACCAAACAACCAACCAAATATTCATAAATTGTCATGAGCTCCGAAAGGTCTCTAATGGAAGGCGATTCACTACTTAAATTGTTAAAATATACGATATCCAAATGGAAGCAATCATTTCGGTACACCTGTGAAAAAACAATGTGCACGAGCACAAGATGCTTATGTGATGCATGGCCCTAGTAAAAGTGTACTGAGGTTGCACAAGCGAGCCTGTTTTCAGCTAACATCCTTTTAGATTAATGGCCAGGCATAGTCGCGAATGAATTGAGATAATATCTCGAAGTATTCTTCATAAAATATTGCACATTGTCACGATTCAGCAACGGTTACCAGTTCACAAAAAGCAGCGGCTGCAGTATGATTTGCAAATAGATTAATTGAAGTTCCGAACAAGTACTCTCAAAATCTCAAATATAGGCCCACAAATGCTAAAAAGATGACGCGATATATGTAATCTGTCCCAGATAAAGAAAAAAAACGAGCAAATGGTAAATTTCAGCACACATATAACATGCTATGCGCATTTATCCGGCGCGCACTCTAACTGCCATGTGATAAAGCCGCGACTCTTGAGACTGGCCATGGGATTCCAGTCTCAGCATGCTCCAAGCACTGGAAAACCTGTACACGCGAGGACAGAATGAGTAGGGGCACAGGTTTTCATCTACATCACAATCTCATCGTCGGGTTTAATGTCTTACCGTGTTTATATCGTTGTTTCCTTTGGCCCAACAGGAGTCAATGACTGTGGTGTCCTGTGCAAAACCAGAATGCATATATGAGTGTTGCGGTGTGAAATATCACATATATAAATTTCATCGCCAGTCTGGCAATATAACAATTAATTATTATTTTCCACGGAACGAGAATGATACCATTTTGAATAGAATTTCTCATGTTAATGCACTCACCGCTTGAACGACGCACTGGTAATCGTATATTTTCCTTATGTATGCATCTGGCGAACTTTTGAACCAAACCCCCCGCGGTGGTGCTATGGTTAGGGCGCGGATGTCTGTGCCCTAAGGTGCGGGATCGACTCCCGGCCACGGCGGCCGCTTTTCGATAGAGGAGAAATGCAAGGCGCCCGTGTGTTGCACGATGTCAGTTCATGTTAAATAACGTTCCTCAACGTTATAACACAAAACAGAGGGCCGCCAAACAACTGTAATGAAGCCTTAAAGAGCTTGCCTATGCACAAGAAAAGTTGTGATACACATTGCTTCTTCCCAGAGGAAGTAAAATCTTAAAACTAGTTTCTTCTAATATTCAAGAGGGCATGTGGACTACCTGCACGCGATTACAGACAGGTGTATAAGGAAGTGTATGATTTGTTGGTTATAGCCGGCTAAGCGGTAATTAACAGCATGGAAAGGCTTCACGGGGCATGGATAAGTCTAATTTTTATTTCTTAACGAAAATATTATTTATGTAATAAAAAATCAGGCGCAGACGCTGACATTAACACTATAGGTGCCAGTGTGAATATCATCGCGAACATCAGAGCCAAAGAGAGCGGCAAAATAAAACAGTCATTCCGTCAACAAATGGGAAATGTCAATAATAGAACCAGAGCGGTTCGCATGCTGTGAGACAAAGCGCCCGAATACGGCGGATAGCAACTCTCTTGCTCCGACCGGAGTCAGGTGGCGCTCGCGAACTGACAGATGTAATGTCTTTAAATATAAGGTATATTTAAAAACACTGGAAGGAGGTACCCTGCTATAGTGGCGCAGTGGTTACGGTGTTCGACTACTGTGACCAAGGATGCATTCGAATCCCTGCCTCGGCGGCCGCTTTTCCTTCGCCGCGACAAGCAAGGCGCCCGTGTGCGGTGGAATACCAATGCACGTTAAGGAACCCCAGGTCATCGAAAACTGCAGAGTCCTCCACTACGGCGCCTCTCACAGCCATAGCTGTTTTGGAACATAACACAGCATTAACAAAACCACACCGAACTAACAGAGAAAAGCCTGTCATTCCTTGCGCTTGCCTAGCTGCGCTTCATGTATGTGTGTCGTCTGTTTTCAAACCTGTAACGAATCAACGTGGCTCCCGTTGCTTCTTGAAAGGCTGACAACAATAGTCTATATGCAATCATTTCGTCCACGTTCAGGGTGAGTCGCTGGATACGTACCAGGTCATTAACACTTATTACAAAGAGCGCAGGGCGAGTCTGCTTCCTCCGCACGCTTCGCTCCGCCGAAAACAGGCTACCACGTGGCGGCGGGTGCAAACGTGGGCCGCAGCCAAACCCCTGGACGTATGCCAAAATCTTTCCGGACATAGTGAATCCGTACTGCGAAATGTGCGGCGAGCCTGCCACCTTAAACCATATAATCCGGGACTTCGCGGAGGATCTGCTGCCGGCAGATCTAGTACCATCTTCCTCGCTGGAACACTGCGATGCTGTTCGCGCCAGCCGGGACCCGTCGTCGAGTCCCGGGCCACAGTAAGAGCGCAAGAGGTCGCTGACAGACTTGGACCACCGGCCGCCTGGAGCAGCTGAATGCAGCCAAATGGAAATAACATCTAAATCGCTGACAAATAAAGTTTTCTATCTCTCTCTCTCACGGTCACAGCGTAAAGCGGGCGCACGCAATAACAGTTCTTCGACCCTTCCTCGAATAAATAATGTTGCAGCGCACAGTACAGAAACGCTGAGCAGCAACTGAATGAACTTAAGTATACGAGATACAAGCGCACAATTTTGCATAGTTGAAAAAAGTTAATTTGGAGAGTTAGTGTGAATGCATCATTAACAAGAGCGAAAAAAAAAGAAAACACTGACGCAGAGAGCTTTGTTGTGTTCATATATGTCTCTCTGTGTCCATGTTTTTTTCTTTTAAAAGCAAAGCATTTCCTGGCTCACGGTAAAAATTTCGTGTGCGTGAGATCTGTCTGCGTGATTACGCGAGATGTGCTCTCCTTCTCTTGCGTTCCTGCCATATGCAATCCAACACTCGATCGCGCGCCAAGGAACGGCACGCACCCGGAGCGTCGGTGTACCGTTCAAATTTACTCGGACTTGCCGGAGAGTGTGTGGCATATACTGCACCTTTCCTTACCTGTAAACCAATTATAATTACATATAGCACTGAACGAACGCGCGCCAAGGAAAAAAAAAGTTCCTCTATGCGGCACGAGGCCCAGTCAAAAGCTCACAAGAGGTACGTAACACACGATGTGCAGCAGCAAAGCGGAGCAGCACAGCGGAATCTGCACCGCAGTGCAGATTCTGCGGTGCTCTCTGATTTTTTTGGCGCTCTTGGGAGCGCTGCACATTTTTGCAGCCGCTCTCCAAGTTGAGGCTGCTTTCCGACTCGCTTTCCCCAAAACAAGAGCGCCAGTTCGCGACGGCAATTTACATCCATAGGGGCAGCAAGTACTGGTCGCCTGCTACACAGAGCAGAAGGCGGAGCCAGCGCTCCGACGACAACAAGCTGCCGGAAAAGGAGAAAACCACCGAAGGAATACGTCACGTGAACTTCCGGCTGGCTCCACCGATTTCAGCGGAGCAGTCTTGACATCTTCACGGAGCGACCTTTGCACGGCGATCGCTCCCCATCTGCGTTTAGAAGACATCTTCCGGAACTGCGCTTGAAATAGGTTTGCTCCAAAAAGAGCAGAAAACGTCGACGATGAGCGTTATGCATCGCGTGAACGTGAGCCGCTGGTGTGCTATGCCTGTGGAATGATGGGCCACATTTCACGTTTTAGCCAGAATCGCCGTTCGTACCAGCTGAAAGTGGGTGAACTCCTGTACAAGGTTTTCTGCTGCCAGTGATGATCAATATAGAACACCTGGCCGGAATGAGTACAGAGCGACACCTAGCCGACAGGAGCACAGAACGGCGCTGAACCGAAAAGATTGATTGATTGAAAACTTTATTGAGTGCATGGGAATTATCTGCGGCCTCTGACCGCAGCCTGACACCACCATCTCGGCACTTTTGGCGCTCCCTTTCTTCTCGACGACGGTCGCCACCTCCGGGAAACTATAGTCAGTGCGATCGATGGAGGTAAGGTCGCAAATGATTCTAGTTTACTATGCCTCTCCCGTTTCAATGCTAAAGAACCGAATCGACGCGCTTGTCGACGATGTACGTGTTTTGGGGTTGGTGGACACAGGTGAAACCATCTATATTATCACACTGCCTTTGAAAAACTGCCTTGGTTGTAAAATTGTTTCGTTGGGATACTGCGGCGACATTGTGTGGTTTTGGTGGCGAACCGCCTAACCCACTTGGAATCTGCTTCGTGAACCTTGTAACCGCCGGCTACACATAATAATAATAATAATAATAATAATAATAATAATAATAATAATAATAATAATAATAATAATAATAATAATAATAATAATAATAATAATAATAATAATAATAATAATAATAATAATAATAATAATATTATTATTATTATTATTATTATTATTATTATTATTATTATTATTATTATTATTATGATTATACATTCCTCTGCATACTACTACTCGTAGGCACTTTCCTTTGTGGTTTTCCAGAGAACTGAGAACGGCGTTAAAACTTAAGGAACGGGCCCATCGTAGAGCGAAACGCCCCGGGTTTGACAATTGGGCAGATGAGTTTCGCCGCTTGCGTTTTTTTTTTTTGCAAACGCTTAAACAATTCGGACCACGACTCTTATATTGTCTTTAGAGAGAAGTGCCACACATCATCCTAGTCAGTTCTGACGGCACGTTCGCAAGCGTTCCATTAAATCGGATTCCAGTATCAACTTAGTTGACTCTCAGGAGTCGGAGATTCGGGATGTTGTCGAGAGTTTTGTCCACATATTTCCTCCGTATACAAACCTCCACACTGCGACTCTGTATGCCTCCCAGCTGGTGCACCATCTAATTCCTTTCTCTTTGACGAGAAGTTAATAACTGCGAGTCTTAAGCGTCTGAGACCATCTTTGTCTCCTGAACCGGATGGCATTCCAGCCGCCATAATAAAAGACATCAGTTGTATCTTCGTACCAGTACTGACTGCTATGTTCATTAACTCTTTCAAAAAGGCTGCCTTTCCTCGTGTGTGAAAAATAGCATGCGTGTTTCCTGTCTTCAAGTCAGGAAACAAATCTCATGTTTCTAATTATCGTCCGATTTCTCTTCTATGTGCAACCTCTAAACTTTTCTAATTAACTTTGCACAATGTACTTTCCTTCCATCTCAAACATGTCATCATACCGAATCGACATGGCTTCATGTCGGGTCGCTCTACTTCTACCAACCTAGTCACGTTTACGACGTATGCCTCTACAGCAGTTCAGAGAGGGCAGGTTGACACTGTACTGTGATTTGAGCGAAGCTTTCGACGTTGTTACTCACTCCTAAGCAACTATCTCCTTGATCGCTCCTGCTTTGTCAGTGTCAATGGACAGATTTCCTTCGTTTATCCTGCAACCAGTGGAGTTCCTCAAGGTTCTGTATTAGGCCGGCCTCTCTTTTCCGTTTTTATTAACGACGTTTCCTCCGTCATGAAGAACTCCTCGTTTCTTCTTTATTCTGATCATATAAAAATATTCAAGGTCATACATTATTTTCAAGATTGCTTGTTGTTGCAATCGGACATATGTGCTTTTTCTGACTGCTGTGCGAAGAATCGACTTACCCTCAATTCTTCCAAAATGGTTGTCTCATTTACTCGTAAAACGCACAGTTTTCTCTACTATTATTTTGTGAATTCTGTGCTGTTGGGTAGGGTTGATGAAATTAATCACCTTGGTGTACTCTTCGACCGCACTCTCAGCTTCTCCTCTCATACTAAACGCATTGCTCAGCGGATTATGCAGACACTCGGATTCGTCTGCAGACTTTCGAGAGAGTTCCGTACTCCACTTCCATTCCTAAAGCTGTACCTGTACATATGCTTGACGCTTTTGCAGTACGCGTCGGTTTTTTGGAATGGCACTTGTAAATCGAACTGGAACAAGGATGGCAGAGTACCGCAAAGCATTTCACGGATATTTTGATATCGCTTTCCTTGCTCAACTTCCTCCTCTCGCTCCACCAAGAGTACCCCACTGAATCTTCCTTCTCTTAACTGCCGCCGTGTCAGAGCAGATATAATTTTTCTGTACAAGCTCCTTCATGGCCCCATTATGTGCCCTCAGCTCATAAAGTAGATCCTTCTGCGCGTTCCTCGAAAGAGCATGAGGGAATTCAGACTGTTTCAAGTTTCTCCGTTTCTTCATTCCCATTCCCCTCTTGACAGAATGCAGATGTTGTTTAACTCTTTTTGTATTCATCTCGACACCGTCCAAAACTCACTCTCTTCATTTATATTGGACGTTCGTAGCTTTGTATTCTAATATGTATTTATTACATATCACATATAACTTCCAATTTCTAGCCTAAGTATTGTATTTAATTTACTTCACGTTTTGCTTCTTCTCTTGCTCAGTGCTGTTTGAAGTATCTTGTACTGCTTTTTATCCGTTTCTTATTTATATTTTAACTTTAAGCTTTATTTTTTATTCTTGCTGCCCACGTTCAATTCTATTTCTTGCTAGTATTTTCCTGTATTTCTAGCCTGTGTTTCAGGTACTGTCCCGGTCCTTTCTGGTGTACCGAAGGGCTCTGTGCTAGCCCCAATTCTGTTCCTTCTCTTTATTAATGACATTGGCAACCAGACAAAATCCAAACTAAGGCTGTTCGCTGTTGATTGCGTCCTGTACAGAGAAATAAAAAGCCGAGAAGATCAAATAATCTTAAACAATGATATAGGAAAGATAGCTGAATGGTGTTCAGAATGGCAAAGGGCCCTTAACTTTGACAAAATAGTTTCTATGACTGTAACGAAAAAGAAATCTAAAGTGAATTTTCATTATGGCTATGGCAGCTTCACAGTAAAGACCGTCACCGAACATAAATACTTGGGCGTCATTATTTCAGCCAACCTGGGGTGGACTGCTCACACGTGGCAAATAAAGCAATGCGAAAGCTCATGTTTTTGAAACGAGCCCTGCAGTATTCCACAATGGAAGCCAAGCTTTCGGCCTACATAACAACCATTCGCCAAATTCTAGAATACGCAAACGTTGTATGGTTCCCGCATACGCAAGATCACATAACCACGCTTGAAGCTGTCCAGCGAAAAGGTGTGCGCTTTATCTACAACAGATATAGGCGTACCAACTCGCCGACGCAGATGCTGTCGGAAATCGGACTTGATACGCTAGCTAGTCGTGCGAGGTTTCACAGCCTGAGGTTTCTGTATATGCTCTTGCATAACAAGTTTAAAGTTGGTTTTGACACTTACATTACCCTCAACACTGCCAGAGAAACGCGTCACAAGAATAAGCTCACACTAGAAGAATATGTCTGAGCAAATATCTTGTTTATGTTTTCCTTTTTCCTGCGAGCAGTACGACAGTGGAACTCCCTAGGCGGTACGGTGACTGCACAGCCAACAATCGAGAAATTCTTAGAAATGGTTGGCAAAAGTGTGCTGTCAGAAAACAAGACCTAATGTTCTTTTGTTTTCCCATTCCGGGAGCTTTCTGTATTTTTGCAATCTTATGAACATGTACAATGTGAAATGGTGATGGTGTTTGATGCGTTTTTGTATTCTTTGCATTCCTTTTTCTAGTGCATTGTCACATTGTCTGAATATTTCCCAGTGTTCTTATTTTTTTTTCACAGTGTCATGCCTTGTCGAAAACATGTCTGCAACAAAAAACAAACTCACTCCTGTAAAAATCCCTGAAGGGATTGGCAGTATATATGTAAAAAAAGTACCACGCACTAGTTGCGCCTGGAATGGTTGTTTATTTTATGTATATTTCTATTACTATAATCAATGTCAGTTATTTGTTTTTTTCTCTATCGTTTTTTTTTTGTGATATGCTCTACAAATCTCTGACTGTGTATATAGGACATGCTACTCATTGTTTTCTTTCTTTCCGTGACACTTTTCGTCTCAGTTTCATTTCATGTGTTATTTGTTTCTTCTTTTGTGTTCTTTCTGTGTATGTAAAACTTACGTGTGCATTTTCATTTATTTTGTGTGCGCAGCACGAAGACCATATGACTGTTCTTGAGCACATTAAATAAAGATTTATTATTATTATTATTATTATTATTATTATTATTATTATTATTATTATTATTATTATTATTATTATTATTAGTAGTAGTAGTAGTAGTAGTAGTAGTAGTAGTAGTAGTAGTAGTAGTAGTAGTAGTAGTAGTAGTAGTAGTAGTAGTAGTAGTAGTAGTAGTAGTAGTAGTAGTAGTAGTAGTAGTAGTAGTAGTAGCCGGCGGTTACAAGGTTCACGGAACAGATTCCAAGTGGGTTAGGCGGTTCGCCACCAACACCACACAATGTCACCGCAGTATAACATTCCGAACTGAATTCGCAGTACTTGCTCAATCAACTTTGCCTCGATTTTCTGGAACAATGTGGGGCCACACTCAATTTTTTCAATAAAGACATCTCTGTGAGCACTCGTAGTGAATCTGCTTTGTGTGAAAGTTCGCCGACCAATCCTAGCACGCTTTCGGTTTCGGACAACATAGGCATTCCTACCATGTCAGCATCGTTATACAAGTGGTTAGTTCAAGCTGTGCCAGTAATCCGTTCGGCGCTGTAGTTTAACCCCTAACCCTCAACTGTGTGAAAAAAAAGTGTTCTGATTACACGTTGCATCATCTGAGTCAGGAATGGCCATTCGTCTTTGTAGGCGACTAACTGCTCTAATAAACCTTTGCATTACCATGTGGCATAAATTTGCCTGCTTTGACTAAGACACTTTTGAACCAATGGCAGTGCTTAGCACAGACAGTTCCCAGCTTACCGCATGCCCAGAAGCATATAAGAAAATTTCTTGCCATGGTAACAAATCGCTGCCAACAAGTGATCGCCACAGTTTAGTGGACGGTGTGTCGAAACATGCTGCAGCATTTTATTTCTCTCGGGACTCGCCACCACGGATTCCCATTTCCCGTACTCAGCACAGAATCAATACTGGGACTGTTGATCCAATTCGTCTGAATCCTTATCGTATATTGCCATCAGAGCACCAGACGATCGAAGAATAAGTACAAGATATGCAACATAAGGGCATCATTCAGGAATCGTAAACTCCGTGGGCTACCCAGGTGATACGACTTTAAACGAAAGATTGCACATGACGATTTTGTGTCGACCATCGACGGCTGAATACTGTTACCAAGAAGGACGTGTATACTCTGCGCCGTATTGATGGCGTCATAGATTGTTTATATTCTGCCCCCTATTTTTACTCAGTTGACCTGCGATCAGGCCAAAAGATAAGACAGCATTCATCACCTCTGACGGACTGTATGTATTTAATGGGATGCTGTTTGGATTACGCTCCAGCCACATTCGAAAGATCTGAGGTGACACATTTTTATATCTTATTTGGACGATCTAGTAATATTCAGATCTACCTTTCTTGAACACAACAGTCGATACGATATTTTCTTGGATTGTATCGAGAAAGTTGGTCTGGTACTAAATTCTAAGAAATGCTATTTTAGAGAGCGCCTGACAGTGGTATTTGACATATCGTAGGCAAGGATGGGGTCTGGCCTGATCTGAAAAAGGTTGAAGCTGTCACTTGTTTCAAACCGCCGAAATCGTAAATAGCTCAGGAGGTTTGGGGGCTTTGTTCCTATTTCCGTCGTTTCATTCCGAGGTTTTTTGACCTACCATATCCACTTACTTGTCTTCTACAAAAATATGTGCCTTTCAAGTGGACTGCCTATTGTGACCCCGCCTTTTGACAGTTAAATTGTATTCTGGCATCAGGACCTGTACTATGCCACTTCTGTACATCAGCTCCAGCAGAACTTCACACTGACGCCAACGCAGTCGGAGTTGGTGCAGTGCTCATACAACGCACAATTGCAATGAACATGTCGTTGCATATGCAAGCCGGTCTTTAAGCAAGACTGAGCGTAATTACACAGTAACTGAACAGGAATGCATAGCTATTGTTTTCGGTGTGCAACAGTTTCATTCATATCTTTGGATGTGCATTTAAATTGTGACCGACCATCATTCCTTATGTTGGCTTGTAAACCTTCGTGACCCCTGTGAACGCCTCGTGCGGGGTGGTTTGCACCTCCAAGAATTCAGTTTTACGGTGAAGCACGGTGATGCTGACTGTCTGTCACTGTTGCCGCTTGAAACTATACTGATTGCGACAATGAGATCTTGGATGAATATATAACTTCTACCTCTCTTTCTTCGGGTTCTTCGGGTAATGCACGATGATGTCAAGGCTCGACACTTGGGTTTCGCCAGCACATTACACAGGACTAAGGAACGTTTTTATTGGACCAAGAGGCATCAAACTACTCAACGTTATGCGGCCAGCTGCTTCCAGTGCCAGCGTTTCAAGCACCCAACCTGCTTTCCGCCTGGTCATCTTCAGCCTATAACGCCGCCACGAACCCGATTCGCACAGGCGGGTATGGGCCTCCTAGGACCATTCCCTGTTCCATCAACGGAGACCGTTGGGTCATAGTGTGCGTAGACTACCTTACGCGGTACTGTGAAACTGCTGCCATACCGTCAGCCACTTTTTCGGATGTCTCGGCTTTTCTCCTACGGTGCATCATTCTTCGAAATGGGCCTCCTCGTGTGGTAATAAGTGACCGTGGGCGACAGTTCACGACAGAAGTTTCACAACTTCTTCGCCTCTGCTCATCCCATTTCCGCCATTCAACTCCTTACCACCCACAAACAAACGGTCTTACCGAACGCCCCAATCATACGCTCAGCAACATGGACGCAATGTATGTCGACTCCCGCCACAAAACATGGGATGAAGTCATCCCGTTTATAACATACGCATTTAGCACTGCTTGATACAAACGACAGGCCACAAACCGCTTTTCTTCTTTACGCCCGACTTCCACGAAGTACTCTGGAAGTACCTTTCTCACTCCCTGCTGAAACTTCACTAGCGCATACTCTCACTTTGGTTGATGAAGCTCGTCGATGCGCCAGACTTCGTACTCTAGCCTACCAAGAACGCTACAAGCGACGCTACGGCAAGCGTCATCAAGATATCAATTATGCCCCTGGTTACTTGGTGTGGCTTTGGACGCCGTTGCGTAAGCGCGGCTTGTCCCAGAAACGTTTGCATCAGTTTACTGCCCCTTTCGTTCTACTGGAATGCCTCAGTGCAGTCAACGTTCTAGTCTATCGCCTGACTACTTAAAGTCGCCGTTCTTGGAAGACTCAAGTAGTAGACGTCGCCCGCATGAAGCACTGCTATCAACTTGACGAACTTTGACTCTCCCAGTGGGCGTCGTCTGAGAAGGGGGCACTGATATGCATTTCCCGCGGTCCTATATTTGAAGGATGATAAGGTATGGCGGGAGAGGAAGAGGAAGCTGGGTCTGTTCGCTCTGGGTGTGCTAACACCCAGTGCATCTAACCTCCGACGTGTATATAAACCTCGTAACAATATTACCTACAGACCACACATACAGGTTATGAACCTACAGATTACAGCGTGCAGTAGTTAACGATTAGTCAGGATAGGATGGTAGGTTAATCGAAACAAAGAAATCTCTTCGCATCACTGCCATATCGCGGAATAGTAAGAAAATATTAATAAAGATAAATAAATCTGTGCAGCCCGAAAATTTGACTAGGACAGTAAAATATTTTACATAAAGGTGAGAAGATAATTGAATAGAGTTGGGTAGCGTGGCCACCGTCCCAGCTCACAGATCAGACCAGCAGAGAAGAGTTTCTAAATTGTTTTGTTTTGCATTTGTTACCATTTTCAATTATTTATTTGTAGACGACTTGAACGTGAACTTGAAGGTTTGAAGGCGCGCTAAATCAGGTTCGTATCTCGAAGTGTATTTTGTATAATAAAGAAATAAAGTTCTTACTGAAACGTAGCTTGATGATTATGTATAATGATCCAAGGATGTTTTGGTTGATCTTCTAAGGTTGAGGCTTCTGTTTAACAGCTCGATAAAGGTTGGGTTGTTTAGTCCCTGTTTACATAATTAAGGGTGTTTCTCTTCGCGTCTGGTTAAGTTTAATTTCGATTATTAGCTTACAACTTGTATTGTACAGGACGGGGCTAACAGCACTTGAATAAGCCAGCTTCTTTACCCTCGTGTCTTGTAAGAGGAAAACAAAATCGAAAATATCAATACCTCTCACGTTAGCTATGTTTATTGGTTTGTATTATGCAGGAATGTGATATTTATTGTGAAACATCTAGAACTGACTCTTTGCTTCTTTCCTTGATACAGGTAGCAACGCATTATTCAAACCTCTGGTGCTATTATCAATTTTTTTTGCGAAAAAAAAAAAATAGCCTACTTTTTCGTTTTTCTTCTCCCACTTACCTGGTTTCACTTGAATTATAGTCTTTTCGGGTTGAAAGATGATCAACGTTACTGACCAGTGGCTAATTCTACTGTGTGTACATTTTGAAACTATATTCGGCTGCGATCGTTCAAGTTCCAATTGAAGCGCTAAATAAGCGCCATGACCTTGTGGTGTACGGTGTGGCGCGAGGATTGCAGGGCCAGCTGTTCACGTTTTCTTTTCCACTCACCTTGGAGTCCATGGCCATTATCCTCATGACTGAAAGGACGAGCCGGTTGACTTGTGGCTTGTCTAAACCGCTGTCCACCGCGTCGTAGACCATCTGGAGTCTAAATTCTAGACAGCGCAAAAAATATATATATAAATGTGACGGCTGCAAATTATATACCTTAATTGTCGCAGTTATGTTCGTAGGGATTTAGTTCCCAAAAGTTTCGGACGGAACATTCTTGGGAAGTAGCGAAGACAAAAGAAAGGGACGAGCTGCAAGCAGGTTAAACAAGCAGACATCAACCTGTCAGTTCCTGCATTTCAACATTGCGTGAATATAAGTGCACTGTTTGAAGGCGTCTTCAGTGACAAAGAACGAAAAAAAAAAGAGATTGAGATTACTAAGAAAAGAAATAATTTCTATGTGTAGTTTTAAAAAAGAAACATTCCTTACCAAGATACTAGCTGAACAGTAGCGTCTTAGCGAATGTGCTTAGAAACACTGTCACAACCGTCTTTCGCAATGAGGCTTGATCTTGAACTGTGTAATTGCAGGTAGCTAAATCGGCTATCCTAAGTTTTATTCTGGACCTATCTGATGATAAAGACCTAATATCATTGGTAGGTTATTCGTAATATTACCACAACGTTTTACTTTTATTTCTCACCTGTCTTACTCTAGCTTTTCTAGAAGGAATTGCTACGGGGAATCGAGCCAGTGAAGACAGACCATGATGGATGGCAATGACATGAGTTTAGTGAATGCTGGCGGGTGCCATGTGCGAGTGTTTCTGCGAAGTTCACTACCCGCTTCTTTTTCCTCGTCCGTAACATTACCCGGGGCCACCACACAATTGTGCCGATCGTGGACAAGGTAGAAGACGAAGCTGATCAGATGCATGACATGACGATGGGCGTGGCTGATTAAGCTTGGCCCAGGAAGCTTTCGGGTCACAAGTTGCCAAGACTCAGCGGCCGAGCGCCAGAAACGCATCAAACAGCACAGGCAGGGACGATGTTCTAACGTGTGGTGGCATCTCGGTTCGTTAGGGTCTTTTGGTAGTGTCTCTAGAGCACAGTGTCTTGTGGCTGGCCTCTCGTGTCGGTGAGGTCCTCTGGGTTGGATCAATTGTATCTCATCGTATATTGTTGGGTCGGGAGGATGGGCAAGCAATAAAGGCGATATCGCATTTGGTCGGGTCTGGTGACTGGGGCAGAACCTGGTGATTCGTGCCAGGAACCCGCAAGCAGACCTTGAGTAGTGAAGCTCAAAGGCCAAGATGAGATGAACTCGCCGCAAGCTACACCAAATTTTCACGGGATGGCAAGCCAGTGAAGAACGACCATGACGAATGGCGGTGAGGTGATCTGAATCTCGGCGGGCCTTGCGCGAGTGCTTCTGTACATGCCACTGCCTTTTTCTTTTTCCTCGTCCGTAGCAATATGGTCACAGAAGCCCGTATAGCTAAGTCGTTTTGGGCACAACAAACAAGGACCACGAAAATGCACGCTTGTGAACAGACTCGAAAGCGACCTCCCCGAGCGAAGACAAGCGCGTGCCAGTCTACGGGTCGACCACATGACGACGAGAGCAAGTGATTAATATTGCAGCATTGCCTCTCCCGGTGGAAAGGCACCGTCTCGATGCCGCGTGGCGAGGTCAGGAAGTACCGCAGGGGCGGGAATGTCAAGTTCACATGGAGAAATACGAAGCAGTCACAGGATGAAAAAAAAATTAGCTTTAGTTAAACCAGCTCCGCTCGGTTGCATAAGCAAAGCCACGTAGTTTCTCTTTCTGTTCTCTTCTTCTTCTTCTTCTTCTTCTTCTTCTTCTTCTTCTTCTGCGGCGTGGCGTGGCTACCGACCGGGTTTAACCGACGGCTTGAAGAGGGGCTCCATCTGCGGTCCCTCTAAAACGTGGCTACCGGCCGGGTTTACGCGGCGGGCTGAAACCTGGCGTTGTATTACTTACGCAATAAAAAACATGTGACACCCTAGCGGGCGTGGATGGGCTTCATTCTGGCAAAGTGCATGACCTGTGATTGTGCATGCGTCGTTAGCGAACAGTTCCTTGCGGGATCACTTTGCAAGTGACGTCATTGAATTTGCACAGCCCTTCGTACAGGCCGAAGAAGCGGCGCAGAAGCTTGTCGGAGCAAGCTCGCTGGAGAACAAAAGTCCATACCCAAACGTGATCGCCAGGTTTGTAAATTGCCTCTCTGTGACGAAGCCTGTAGCGTGGCGCGTCCTTAGCTTGCTGTGGACGGACCTTCAGTCTAGCAAGCTGGCGGGTGGCCTCAGCGTGATGAACGATTTGGTAATCTCTGGCTACTGATGGGTGGGAAACATCTGGTGATATAATTGCGTCCAGCATGGTAAAAGCTTGGAGGCCGTAAACTAAACAAAACAGTGTGAAGCAGGTCGTTTCCTGGACTGCGGTGTTATACGCAAATGTTGAATACGGTAGTATCTGATTTCAGTGCTTATCGTCTTCGTAGACGTATATAGAAAGCAGATCAGTGATGGTCTTATTCAGTCGCTCAGTAAGGCTGTTCGTTTGAGGATGGTAAGGTGTTCTGTGATGACAAATACCATTAAGACGCATAACGTCATATGCAAGAGCTGAAGTAAATGTCATGCCTCTGTCAGTTAAAACGACCGCATGGCCACCGTGACGGACTAAGTGAAAGGTGAAAAGTTCGCAATATCAGTAAAGCTGCCGCGAAAGTGCTATGGTTTCACAATAGAGGGGGGGGGGGGGGGGGGAGGTAATCAGTGGCGAATATAAAGTACCGGTTGACCAACGATGACGTAGGAAATGGCCCGAAAAAGCCCACAGTGACATGATTAAAATGTTATCAAGGAGGATCAATAGGCTACAGCAGGCCGGCGAGCATGACATGCGGCGTCTTCCGACGTTGGCAATTGCGGCAATTTTTAACATAGCACTTAACAACAGCCGCAAGCTTGGGCCAGTAGCATTTCTGTTGTACCCGTGCCAAGGTCTGAGAAAAAAGTAGATGCCCCGCAGAAAGCTCGTCGTGGCATGCTCGCTAAACATTGATGCGGAGGCGTTGGGATCAACAGCAGCTACGGAATGCATGTGGAGGCGTACTTTTTCCTGTAGAGGGCGCCATCTCACAAGCAGAACGACGACAGGCTATGCGCGTCCCCCGAGGTAATCGATATGGGACCACAGTTCAATGCCGTTTCACTGCTGTTGAGCGAGATCAGGCGCCATGAGCGTGCGGAGACAAACGGAGTCATCTTTTTCAAGTGAGGAAAACGGGATAGGGCTTCGAGGTAGAAAATCAGCATCACTGTGTCTATTGTAGGACTTGTACACAATACTGAAGTCGAACTCCTGTAAACGAAGGCTTTAGCGAGCTAACTGCCCTAAGGGTCTTAAGGTTCACTAGACAACACAGTGAGTGATGGCTGCTGACAACACTAAATGGACAACCATACAAATACGGCCGAAATTTTGTTACCGCCTACAGAATTTCAAGACACCCCATTTCAGTAGTAGAATAATTCGCTTTGAAACGAGACAGAGTGCGGCTGGCGTAAGCAATAACCCGCTTAACACCATCTTGCCATTGAACGAGAACGCACCTATGCCGACGTTACCGGCGTCGGTATGCAATTCTGTGTCCGCCCCTCCTCGTCGAAATGGCCAAGTATGGGTTGTTTGGAGGTGTTTGCGAAGCTCCTCGAAGGTCATTTTCTGTTCGACGGCTCAGATGAAACGTTTGTCGGCCTTTGTTAAACGAGTGAGTGGTATGGCTATCCGGGAAAAGGGCTCAAACTTCTGTAGTATGCGCCGAGGCCCAAAAACCGACGCACAACACTCTTATAAGTGGTGATCGGGAAAGTTGAACGCCAACCGTCTTCTCTTGATCAAGGCTAATGCCCTCAGCGCTAACGACATGGCCCAGAAACGTGAGCTGTTGGAATGCAACGTGGCATTTTTCGGGTTGCAGAAAGAGACCGGCCGCTCAGATGGTATCTAGGATGGCCTTGAATTGCTACAGATGCTCCTCGTAGTCGCAGAGAAAAAGACACGTCGTCAAGGTAGACGAGGCACGACTGCTATTTGAGGCCCACTAGGGTAGTGTCCATCATTCTTTGAAATGTGGCGGGAGTGGAGCACAAGCCGAAAGCAAGCACCTTAAAATCATACAGTCCGTCAGAAGTAATGAACGAGGTCTTCTCATGATTACTTTCATAGACTTCAATCTGCCAATTACCCACAATTACTACATTAATCAAGCGATGGAAAGTATTGGAGGTGGCGGAGTCGGTCGAATAAGGCGTTGATGCGAGGCAACGGGTAGAGATCTTTTTCGTAATTTTGTTGAGCCTCCTGTAGCCGACGCAGAACCCGAGTGTCTCGTTTTCACGACCAGCACAACTGGCGAGGTCCATTGGCTTGTGGACGGCTGTATCACGTCATTTCGGAGCATTTCATCAACCTGAGTCTGAATAGCCTCTCGTTCCTTCGCCGACACTCGGTAAGGGTGTTGGAGGAATTCCGTGGAATCAATTATAATGCGATTCTTTGCTACTGAAGCTTGCTTTACCTTGGAAGTTACGGCAAGCAGTCGTGGTAAGAGTCAAGAATTGCATGAATTGCAAGGAATGAGTTTCTGGGCAAGAGACAAAGCAGGATTCACGTCAATTTGAACAGTATGTCCAGAGATCTTGGGAGGGTACTGTTGACCAGCGATAGGGCGCATTGGGCGGAGGGCGCACAGACTTCGTCAAAATTAAGCGGTGGCTTTACCTTGCAGTAAGTGGCGGTATTCGGCGCTAAACCTCGTTAGAAGCAGTTGAGTTCGCTTGTTACTCAAGGCGAAAGCCCCCGAGCGGCGCATACCTGCATGCTTAACAATAAATTCACTCTCGTTTCGCGATGCCTTGAAGAGAGGAAGGGTTAACGCGCAGTCTGTAACCAACAAGCTCGAGCGTGGAGGTAGATTGGCGGGGTCATTGTACAGCCGGAAAACTGGCCAGCCTGCTGAGCATTTGTCAAAAATTGATGGTTGGGTGGAAACAGTCACCATGAGTTCACGGGGGTCATTGATTGCGCCATTTTCTCGAAGAAAATCTAGGCGGGGATCAGGTTCTTGGGGCACTCTGCTAGCACAGTGAAGCAACCAGTGAAAGTTATGCGGCGTATCTCTACTCGAGTGAAGCATACTCCGAGCGGCGTCACTACATACCCTCCGACTGTCCGTATCGGCGCTTGGTTCGAAGGAATCAGGACTGCGTGGAACAGTAGCAGGGCAAAAACTCAACTAAAAATTCAGCGCCGTTATCTACGAGGGCAGTCGTGAAGTGGTTAACGACAATCGATATCTCAGTTCATCCTCGAATGTAATTTAGTCTAGTTGCCGCGGGTGGGATGTCGACCAGTGCGACTGATGGACAAACTTGGGAGTAAATACTGCAATCGTTTTGAGCTGTAACGTGCTTGAAGCGTAAATACCATGCACGAGATACCATCTAGTGCCTGTCACTGCTGTGTGTGTTTCCGCAGCGCTAATAAAGAGATATATTATAACTAAATAAATATCGCTCATTGGTTCTTAAATATTCCTATTCTGCCAACATTAGGGAGTGATGGTGGCTAAGTCCTTAATGAGCCACCGCTGGAAAAAGCATGTCGATTGCCGAAGCAAAACTTCGTACAGGAAAAGTGAGCAGTGTCTTGCAAAGTCCTGCATTTGCGCCTTCATTCACATTTCTGACCCGAAAGGATCAACGAACAAAGGGAAACATAAATAAGGGGTAAAAGATCTGGAGGGTCCAAAATAGAGCAAGGAAAAAGCTCCCCCCCCCCCCGCCCCCCAAAGAAAAAAAAAACATTTTGTTCTAATAGAGCTAACGTTTGGTTCCATGCATAGGTTAACGCTTGGTGCAGTAAACGCTTATTTATCGTGTGGTACGAGTATTGCAAGAAGAGGATGCAACAGGCGTCAAACGAATAAGCATTATAAGGAAGTTTGCTTTCATGAATTAGAATATCAGGCATGAAAGTGGCTCAGTGAGGATATCAGCAAACCAAGCTCCATGTCATGTCATGCGTCCTACTTTGCTGTAGAAGATGCTATGCTTTGGATACAGAGTTTTATGGAGTTGAGGCTTTATGGCAACGAGTGCTAGAAAATGTTTTGTGGCGCAGCATTTTAGGGTTCACTATTTTACTATCCCGTGGTACGAATGTGCAGGAAATCGACAAACAGTGCAGGTTGATTCTACGGGTGAAATCAAGCGTCGACTGGGAGTCCCTTACGTCCGTTGGGGCACCATGCGCAGTATGCAAGTATAGCAATTGAACTGAAGAATTTAAGAAAATTACTTCGTACCATCTGCAATTTGTATCAGGCTGCTTCCCGTTACGCGATGTTGCGCTTTCGAGAGCTGGTTCATTCGTGTTGTTGGTCGAACAGGCTTCCTTTTTTATAAAGCGGCTCATATGCACCTGTACACTAAAACATCGCTGTATAATAACTTCGGCTATGAATCCTAGAAAAGCAATGAATGACGTGTTGTTTCTTCCTCTCCAATTAACAAAAGAAATGAAAAGAAATAGGTAACTTTCAACGTCAGTGTCTACCGCCTTCTCAAAACGGCCACAGTTTCAATCCCCTGACATAGCACAGTGACCGTGATATCTCACCCAGGTCATCTTCGCAGGCAGCGCCGGCTATCAGCAGGACTACTAAGATCAACTGGGCTACTGGAACCATCGCGACTGTTTGTAAGGCGCCTGTTGCTCTGCACCAGACGTGGCGGAGGGTTCGCTCTTGTCCTAGCCGGCTATCAATCATACGGGGCTTCGTGCACAATGACGGCGCGCTTGTTTGACCAGCAGTTGGCATCCCGCGGAAGAATCCGATGTGATGTTTGTCGACCGATAGCCTAGCATCGCACGAACAGAAACAGGGCCGCAGCTGAACTCGATCTGCCGTCTGAATGTGAATTTTAAGCTCACCATTAAACCCTTCTTCCATCTATCGCTATCGCTTGGCCCCCATTTCGATTTCCACGCAAAAGACGCATCAGGAACGCACCATTCCCATCTAGTGAAAGCGTGCTTCGAACTTTGTGCACAGACATTGCATTAACATCCAGCTACCGGCCTCACATTTCTTGCTGCCACCTCTCTATTCGCATTTGTAACAGCCTTTTCTGTGTCTCGCACGTCTCTTTGCTATGCAGGCTTCGCTGTGACTGCAGTGTTTTCAAGGTTGTTTTGGAAATAACCCAGACCTAAGGGGGACTTCGCGTGCGAACCGTTTGGATATTACCAGCACACGTGCAAAGTGCCCTTCATGCAGCCTTAGCTAGCTGTGGAGGTCTGCTGCTTCACTGTTTTGCCCGCTACGTCCAATCTGTTCACAGCTTGAAAACAGAGGCAGCTGCGGGTACACAACACTTCAACGTGACCGCACGCTACAGCATCGTGTTGCGTGCCTTGACTTTACTGCTTTTGCAGCTGTACTCCACGTGCCCCTGGGCAGGCTGCAGTTCTTGTATGTAAATGCTATGGTCATCGTGGAACGAGCAAATACATCCCGCTGCCGCAAAGAGGTCGACTTACTTCTTTTGATCTGACAATTTAGTGTTCTTTGCTCAAATTTGATAGAGGAAGGTTTAATTCTTTGACGACTATTAATGCTCTTAATAATTTTTTTTGCCAATTCGTACTGTAATATAAAGCGAATATTGGCACAGGCTTAACTACATTACTTGCCTCGTGAGGAAGTCAACTCCCGACACGGTTTGAAAAACGTGTCCTGAATACCCCCCACCCCCCTCCCCCCATCCTCAAAAAAAAAAAAAAAATCTGGCGGTGAAGGTTTTGTTTTAACGGCATCGTCCACTTTGGGTGAACTGTCAGGGACTTTTGATGAGCATGTAGTGAGTATAGTTTACAAGCACATGCAGTTTTTCGCAACATTTTGGCCGAGAAAGAGCTGTTCGAATAAAAAACATCAAAGGGCAAATAATAAGCTCCACGCGATAGCTTCAATAGGTCTTTCCAGCTTTCTGAGATCCTCTTTGAATAGGTCTTCGCGGGCAGGAACACTGTTTTTTTTTTTGTTTAATTTTATAGTTAATGTTTTTAGTTGTCACCACCCACACAAGGTTTCCTTTTAATCATACTTACAAGCCTTAATGAATTGAGTTACGTTGCAAACAATAAATCACGATTTATCTCATATTCTAAATAGTTTCGATTCCATGTGACGTGACTACACCTTCGACTAATTCCAATATGCCTCTGGGTTCTTCGCTGAGCTGGATCCTGGACGCCATGGCGTTGTCACTTTAATTACCCCATTCCTCTATGTTTTCTTTTGTGGCAGTGGCTCTTGACTCTCATCTCGTCTATATGTTAGAACGAAGCCGCTCATTTTCCCAGCATTTGTACGCTGATCGACTAAATGTCTTCTATACCACTTGAGTACTTTTTTTTGCGGCGGAAGAGAGTAGAGCTGCAATAGCGTTATTTAGCTCTCAATATTTCAAGGTCAGGAAGGCCAAGAGCCGAGGAATCGGAGGGATAGGGGGAAGCATTTGTCGTGTAGCAGATGTGTAGCATCATGATGATCTGAAAGTTGCGTGGCTTCTGTGGAAAACACATTGAAAAACATGTATGTTAAAGAAGACGTCTCGCAAGCAATGTGAAGGCACCGCAGATGAGCCTTTCACCTCAAGGCATGCGCAAGCCTTACTGCTCCTGAGCAAAAAAAAAAAAAAAGAAAACCCTCATTGCCTTAGGCAGGTACAAGAAATTTTGGGAGTATGAAGTAGAAAATTCTATAAGAACAGTTATTCATGCGCCTTCGAAAACTAAGAGGAAAATCTTGTTTAGTGTTCAGAAGAAGCGACTCGATTATATCGGAAATTCCCGATAAAAAAATTCATTTATTGCGTGTTATGTATCGAAGAAATTCATTAAAAAATTAACTGTGGTTTAGCGTGTGGTTAAACCTACAGCTATGCGAGAGCTATCTGCATGGCTACGCTTAGGTTCGGCATGAAAGTAAAGACACGGCGTTTGCACATAGTAGTTTACTCTATGGTTTCAGCTTTATTTATACCATAGGGGGCACATTTGACCGCTAAAGTGCGATGAGGTGAGAGCCTCTACCGCGCAGTGGTCCGAAGCCCTCCACTACGGCCCCTTTCTTCTCTGTTTTCACTCCCACCTTCGCCATGACATCATTGCGTAAGCTACCAGCCAACATATAAAGCCCTGCTTTAACCGAGTCGTGTGAACGGGCCTGCGTGGTCCAGGGATATCGTGAATGCAGGGGTTTTGGCAGGCTCATTCTATCATCCTCCCAATGAAAGGAGACACCAGCGTTGTCAGCTCCTGCCAAACGTAATCTCAGGAAGCTCTACGCCTAGTTAATGCTCGGCTATGTCAGCTGCCAGCTACCGCCTCCCATGACTTCTTGTTCTTGTTCTTCTTTCTTCGCTCTTCGGACAGGCACGGGCAGGCACCGGGCAGGCACCGGACAGGCACCGGATAGGCGCGGATAAGCATGGTGAAATGGCGAGAATATGACCAATGTAGCTCTTGCTACGAAACTTCTCATTGCTTGATATAATTTACGTTTGTGGGTGTCAATGCTTGTTGAAATGGTATATCAATGCAAGGGTTTTTCAGACACCTCCTGCAAAGCGACGGCCACCCCTCTGGTGGCGGAATTGAAAAAATATCTGGGAACGGAACCGGCCCCATCGTCTGCTAGCCGTGTGTTTCTGTGCAGTCTTAGATTTTCTAACTTGCGTGGCTTTCCCGGCTTGGGTATAAAATGACATCTGCCGATTTCCATTGTATGGGGAGCTCCCCCTTCTCCCATATTTCCTGCATGTATTTGGTAAGGCTGATAATGGAGTCGTCACAATTTAGAAAATCTAAGACCCATCTTGCTGACCTCGTGTTTGGAGAAGCTAATGGAGAAAGTGGTCAAAACAAGACTTGCCAACTATATGGATGGAGAAGGACTATGGCCCCATGAAATGGTTGGCTTCCGAAGGCTCCTCGGTACGCAAGACGTAATGCTGAGACTCAAACATGACATCATGGACAAGAGAAAAACCAAAGACACAGAAGTCATCCTTGGCCTAGACTTAACTAAGGCCTTCGATAATGTAAGGCATGTCGCAATCCTCAAGAACCTCCGAGATCTAAACATTCGTGCAAGAACCTTCGCTTACGTAAGCACCTTTCTCTCAGAGAGAAGACTCAAGCTAAAATTTCTAGAGACAGAATCTTCAATCATCAGGACAACAGGCAGAGGCACACCACAAGGTTGGGTGCTCTTGCCATTGCTCTTCAACATAGCAATGATTAACCTGCCCTCCCTGCTAAAAACAATACCAGAGATCAAGTTTAGCCTCTACGCAGATGATATGGACATCTGGTTAAACACAGGCTCGGACGCAGAAATACAGGAGAAACTTCAGCGCGCGGCTAGAATGGTCACAGAGTGCGCGGATAATATAGGCCTCAAGTGTTCAACGCAAAAATAAGAGCTACTAATCTACACGAACAAAAAGGAGAAGCCAACCTTCGAAATCACAGTGGATGGTCAAAACGTGCCCGAGGTTAATCAGATTAGGATCCTCGGTCTCATCATCCAGGCAGACGGCAGAAACGGGTCCCTGATAGCCAAACTACAGAACTACGCTGCACAAGTAACGGGTCTCATCAGAAGGGTCTCTCTCAAAAACAGGGGACTCAAAGAAAAGAGCCTGCTAAGAATAGTACAGGCTTATATAATCAGTAGGGTAAGATATGCAACACCCTACCTAAACCTGGCAGTAAGGGAAAAGGAACAAATAGACGTCGTAATACGGAAGAGCATCAAAATCGCACTCAGCCTTCCCAGCTGCACCTCCCCGACCAGACTGCTGGGAATGGGGGTACACAACACATGGGAGGAAATAATGGAAGCCACAAGAATAGCGCAAATGGAGAGACTCAGTCAATCCGAGAAGGGAAGGCAAATTCTAGAATGGGTCGGGCTCCAGCACGACAGAGGGATGGACCCCAAGATCAACCTCAGCCAAAACTGCAGAACCAACCTGTACATCCCACCCATGCCAAGAAACATGAGCCCCATTCACAACAAAGAGAGAAGAGAAGACAGAGCCAAAGCCATCGAAAAGGAGATTAGCAAGCTTGACCCGAACTCCGTGGCGTACACCGGGAAATCGGAAGCTGCAGTCGCAGAAGTGGTGGACGGAGCCGGAGCCCCTCTAATCACGGCGTCTATGAAAACAAGAAATGCAGTCATCGCTGAGGAGGTAGCAATTGCGCTAGCCTGCGTCGGCACAAAAGCTAAAGTGATTATAAGCGACAGCAAAACAGCCATTTGGAACTTGACAAAAGGAAGAGTGTCATCCGCGGCTAAGAAAGTTCTCGAATCCAGGGAGATCTCACGGAGGATCACAAATGGACCCCAGGCCACGAATCGGTGTCTGGAAACGAAGCCGCTCACGCGCTCGCCCGAGATATCTACCACCGGACGAACGTCGAGCAGGTCGACAACCCAGAACCCGAGGAGAGTGTAAACACGTACCACGAGATCTGTGAATACTACAAACTAAACAGAAAAACATTCTCCCCTCCACATAAAGAGCTAAACAACGAAGAGGCCAAAAGTCTTCGCAGACTACAGGCCGGAAATTACCCCAACCCGGTATGGCTGCACCATCTAAAAGTAGATGACAGACAACACGAAAACTGTAAAAACTGCGGACAGAGAGGTACACTAGATCACATATTCTGGCAATGCCCCTTTTCGCCTGGGGCAATGGCCAACATTCATGACATGGAAGCTTGGTAATCCCTTCTCCAAAGCGAAACCCTTGAGACCCAAAAAGAAGTAGTCCGCCTGGCGGCTGAGGCCGCGAAGAATCAATGTATCCTTGCGCGCTTCTAGTCGCGGAGTCCCAGCCCCGTTTTCGGGCCTGCGTACCTGGGTGGGGGAGTAGGGGAACCTCTTGTATCGGCGGCAATAAAAATAATAATAAATTCTATGCAGTCCTTGCGTTGTGAATTCTTTTTCCCGCGAGGCTTGCATTTTTGTATAAGTAGTATCCGCTGCCAATGCACTGTGACACAAACTATAAGGCATCTCCAGCGATAGTTTTATTGCGAAAGCAATACTAGGCCAGGTATAACCGCTCGTCGCTGTGTGCCCGTGTCCGTGGTTCCCAGGCAGAAGCTGTCAACTTCGGTCTGTTTTTTTACATGGGACGGTTATATCAGAATCAGCCTGCCAGGACTCTGGCATTCATGTTACACCTATAGGCCACTAAGGTATTTTCATACGGCTTGGTTAAAGCAGGGCTTTATATGTGGCCTGGAGAAGAAGGAGAACAAGAAGTGCGCTCTGTCATTCGCAGCTAAAAATTTCGCTCCATATTTAGGTCAGCAGCGTTGAACCCTTCGAATTTTTTCCTTGGGCAAATGCTCGAAAGCTATAAAAAATGCACTATAAGAAATCGCTTCTCCCAGCTCGGCAAGCAGTACGACCTAGAGTGTACTGTTCGAGGGCACTTCGCTTTAACAGATCGCATGCCTTTCTTGCCTCATATTAACCAACCTTGAATTGTTCATTTATTTAGTGCAGTGCTGCATATTTTTATGGCACAAAATTTTTTGATGCCAATAATAAATCCTGAGTGCAAAGTAAAGACGGATAGGATTAGCGTCAGGTACGAAATTTAATGAATTAAATAGGGTGCTGCAAGGACATGGTGCATGCATTTAATGGCCTATAAGCGGTGCTTGTTATGAGCAGCATCTCTAAATATTTTGTCCTTCTACATAAGCGCATAAACTTCACGAAGCGAAGATTGTAGGCTCTCATTTTTTCGCGTTTCGCCCATATCCGTCCTTATACGCTATAAAACCTGCCATCGCCGCGATCCAATCCGTCGTTGCGGCCTAGCTCATTTTAAACATTTAAATTTTCATCTCGAACATCATAAAAACATAACAAAGGAGATAGTTATTTGTTAGTTATATGTGGTTTCATGGCGCAAAAGCAACTCTGGCTATGAACAACAAAAAACATAACAAAGGAGATAGTTATTTGTTAGTTATATGTGGTTTTATGGCGCAAAAGCAACTCTGGTCATCATGCGCCTACGTAAAAAAAAAAAAAGTAGGGAGAGGAGGCCCGTACTAGCAAAAGCTTTACCGGGCTTGAAGCCAAATAAAAATAAATAATAAGGAACAAAAGCTCACGGATAAAAAAAAAACGTTTTTAAATAGGGAAATAAAAATAATAATAATAAACAACAATAAAAACGAAAAAGAAATGAGGTCCGAGTCGCAAGATGGTCTACTCTGGCCTAAAAAAAAAAAAAAAAGACCTTCCTGAGGTAGCATTCAGCTTTGCAAACAAGACAAAAACAGGAAACAGGACTGGAAAAGCAAAGAACAGCAGCAAAACAATGGATTTACAAATCGCCGGCAGTACCCGCCAAGGCTAATCCCCACCTGTAGTCAACAACAACCTAAACCTCAACGGATGTACAAAAAGCGACAAATAAAGTGCGGAGACAGAGAAAGACGTGCAGAACATAAAAACGTATGAAAAATGATAGACTGGAGGACAAAAGTAAGTAGGATAATCCACAACAAATAGCAACGATAAATAAATTAAATGCGGTGGAAAATAGTGCTTGGTAGTCTCCTTCGGCATAGAAATGGTAGATTTACAAAAATTAACAAAGGAAAAAAACTGCAACAAGGAGCAGAAGAATTAAAAAAAAATTACAGAAAGTGCCAATAAACCACATAAAAGAGATGGAGGAAGAGAAATAAAGGTATAGTGGAGAAAACAACAGAAAACGGAAAAGCTAGAGAACCTAGTCTGATGGAAACGACGTCTGTCACTACACCAGGTTATAATAATCCCGAAAACATCGAGTAGGGAAAACGCTGGAAGAAAATACGTAAAAGATAACTAATGTACCCCTATACCAGAAAGTTTTGCATCAAGAGGAGTCAAAAAAAGAAAAAAAAAAGTACTTTTCTTTTCATAGAATTGTGCGAGGGATGTGTTAAACATCGGGGCGCTTATTAAGAATCGCCTATTAATACCAGAACGCTATTGCGTTGTCAAACCCCGTTCGCATTGTAAACTCAGTAAGTCTACCTTTAATTAGCTTGAAACAGAGAGCCTTCGCGACTTATGAGTGTGTGCCTGTCTCACAATACGAAAGTCCTGGGTTCGACATAAACCCCTTATAAAAGTTGACTCAGTTTCATTTCCGCTCAATTACCTTCCTTCAGTTACGGAACTTCCTTGAGAAATTTAGCTTTAATATGAACATTAAAAACTGCTCCTGAATTTACCACTAATGTTTTCGTTTACGGCAAAGAACGATTACGCCGAATTGTCTGCGATACGGGACCGTTAGCGACATTGGATTAAAATCATGTGAATTCGGCTGATGAATCGATATGCCTTAAAAGAGCGGTGCTGGCCCGGTGTAACGGCGGGTGGCACAGAATGTCTCATGTTTTGGATCGAGGCGCGTCACTATGAGCACATATTAAAAGAGCTTGCAAAGTAAAGGCAAGGTAAATAAAAAAAAATCGCAATTGTTATGTTAAAGTAATTGATCGGTCGATGCAGCATACCCAAAGAAAAGCAGGGTTCACAAATGCAGCTTGTCATTTAGCGCTTGTTTGTAGGAGGCACGTGGTGCGTGTAATCATTATTTTCTCCTCAATGGCAGCAGCATCATCAATGTTTTCTCCTCTACGGAAAGGCTAGAAAAAACTTTATACTCCAGGCCGCCATAAAAAAAACAGTTGGCAGGAGCTGAAAAAAAAATTGCCTTCGGACATCGCCAATGCTCGCAGTGACGCAAGGGTAGGCGCAACTCTTGTCCCGGAAAAATTTTGAAAACGTCCGCTAGGCGGCTTTAAGTGGCGCCCATATAGGCAGTGCACGGGGCGTATAGAACGAAGTTTAAAAACAAAATGTAAATTGTCCGGGAAAATGGCAATTGATTTTAAGAGCAGAAAGTGTGATTGAACACACCCTTCAAAACTCCAATAATGAGACTAATAAATTGCCTCAGCAAAACGAACGCCGATATTGTCATATAGTGGCGAATACATCCCGGCAAGCAGGAAGCAAGAGAGAAGGTTCCAAGGAAACACTTAATTGAGTTAAGTGTCCTGACGAAAACCGAAAAATCCAGTGGGGGCGTATAACAAGCGTGCAGGGCAGTCGCTGAAGAACAGAACACCCGCTACCCTTAACCGTGCCCTATATAAAGTTGAAGACCTTTAGAGATAAAGCGCGGAAGTCACGATTCAAAACTCCTAATGATCATTGAAATTCCCGACGAAATTTGGATCGCAGACATAAGCGACCGCGAGGGGCGTTGCCGCCGATTGAGGAGTAAATATGGAGGAAGGCAGGATGGAGAAATAAAGAATATTAAACGACAATGAAAAAACGAGATAATGAAAACTGAAATAATTCAATGGAAATGAAGAAGACCCTA
The DNA here is from genome assembly GCF_055883805.1 of Amblyomma maculatum. NCBI lineage: Eukaryota > Metazoa > Arthropoda > Arachnida > Ixodida > Ixodidae > Amblyomma > Amblyomma maculatum. The sequence continues at coordinate 418,503,343 of NC_139344.1, forward strand.
GACATATATACATAAAGGAAAACTCGGAATAAGAAGGAGGTCTTCTATGACAACCCCAGTGGTAGCTGCCTTCCCTTTAAGCTAGATCAGGATGTCTTAGAACCCGAAGCTAAAGAAGGAAGTTTAATCAAGGAGATTAAATTTATGCGATGTGCGGTAAGGCTCAGAAACAATTGAACATCTTATACAGGAGTGTGGCCGTATCCATCTAGATGTCAATGGTGGCACAGTCACTCCAGCTGAGGCCCTGGGATTTAGAGGTAACCAAGGAGCGTGAATGAATCGGCGGTAGAGGTTAGCAAGAAACATTTTGAAGATTGGTGGCTAAATTCAAAGGAATGAATGCATGGAAGCTAAATCCAAATTAAGCAAGGGTATTAAAAGATACCCCGTATTTAAAGGTAAAGCATTTTGTGTTGAAGAGGTATCTAAGTTAAAAAAGCAAAGAAAGTTTGAGCAAAGGGGAAGCTCTTAACATCCATCTCTCCACCCACGCACCCACCCACCCAATCCATCAATCGATCCACCCACCCACCCACCCAATCCATCCATCCGTCCATCCATCCATCCATCCATCCATCCATCCATCCATCCATCCATCCATCCATCCATCCATCCATCCATCCATCCATCCATCCATCCATCCATCCATCCATCCATCCATCCATCCATCCATCCGTCCGTCCGTCCGTCCGTCCGTCCGTCCGTCCGTCCGTCCGTCCGTCCGTCCGTCCGTCCGTCCGTCCGTCCGTCCATCCATCCATCCATCCATCCATCCATCCATCCATCCATCCATCCATCCATCCATCCATCCATCCATCCAATTAGGATATAGGGAGAAAAATGAGCCTTATAGCTACTGCTACCACCCCGTTTCAAAGGGGACGCTCCTATATGGATGGATGGATGGATGGATGTTTATTTTCCCTCCATACTTTCTTGTATGGATGGAAGCAGTAGCTATAAGGCTCATTTTTCTCCCTATATCCTAATTATTGTTTTAGATTAGTTAACTATACCATCATTCAATTTATTAAATTTTTGTTTCCACATTACTAACATTATGTAACTTCTCTCCTATTAAGCCATCCATCCATCCATGGATGGATGGATGGATGGATGGATGGATGGGTGGATGGATGGATGGATGGATGTTTATTTTTCCTCCATACTTTCTTGTATGGATGGAATATAGGAGCGTCCCCTTTGAAACGGGGTGGTAGCAGTAGCTATAAGGCTCATTTTTCTCCCTATATCCTAATTATTGTTTTAGATTAGTTAACTATACCATCATTCAATTTATTAAATTTTTGTTTCCACATTACTAACATTATGTCACTTCTCTCCTATTAAGCCATCAATCTTCCGTTCTTTTTTTGCTAGCTTCCACCGCCGGTTTATTCACCCGGTAACTGCTATCTCTAAACCCCAAAGCGCCAGGAACAGTGACTGCGCCTGCATGAACTTTCGGATGGTTACCATTACAAACATTGGAGTTACCACATACAGCACATGCGCCATCTTCATCGTTAATTTTTTTTTAGCTGCGTGTTCTAAGGCACCCTGATGTAGCTTCAAAAAGTAGGGCACTGCCCCTTGAGTTACCAAAGAAAGCTTCCTTCCTGATCTGCCTTTTCCAACTTTCGGTATAATTATACGCTCCGTTTCTTTTCCACTGAATTTATCGAATTTTTAACTTCTGTGTTTTTCACCTGTTGCTTAACGCTCTTTATTTCTCCATCCTTGTGACTAGCATACTTACTATTTAGTTTCCTAGCTCTTTTCCTCCATTGTGAGTCAACGCTTTTTAAGTATAGATATTTAAATACTTCAGCTACCCATCTGTTACTGTCAAATTTCCTCAGGCGTTCCTCATATAATATTTTACTCTGAGCTTCCCGTACTTCGAAAGATGCCAGCCCATATCTCCCCGTGCCGCCTCATTTGTGGTTTTGCCGTGGGCACCTAGTGCTAATCGTCCAACGGCCCTCTGATTTATTTCTAATGTTGACTGTACGTCTGATTTTAGGCACAAACCACATTTTGCGAAAGTCCGGGCACCATAATTCCTTTCCAAATACCCCTCAAATCCTCATACCTGTTGTATCCCCACAATGCCCTATGCTTCATTTTCCCGGAATTTCTTCGCCCATTGACTTTAAGTGATTGCTCATGCTTTCCAATGTATGCCAATCCTTCGTTTACCCATACCCCGAGATATGTATATTTTCTGCTACTCTGGGTATTTCATGGCCTTGTATTTTAAGACCCTGATCAGTTGAGCCATTGAAAATCATCAGACCCGACTTAATTCCACTAAAACTGAAGCCTAGAGTGCCCCCTTCGTCTCCGCAATACTTAACTAGAGTGTGCAATTCTTCCAGACTCTCAGCTAGCAGCACAATATCGTCTGCATATATCAAACCGGGGAGGTGCTGCTCTACCGTCTTTCCACCTAATCTATATGACAGTTTAAAACCTAGGTTACTTTCTTGCATCCTCCGTTCCAGGTTTATCATATAAAGCATGAACAGCACCGGTGATAGAGGACAGCCTTGTCTTAATCCTTTGCATACTTTGACATCCTCCGTACTTCTTATCCCTTCCCACGTAATTTCTGCTTTGTTATCCCGCTATATTTCCTGTAGGAACTCTATTATCTCATAACCGATACCTTCTTCTTTTAATATGTTCCACAGGAGTTCCCTGTTTACGTTGTCGTACGCCCCGTTTATGTCCAGGTAGGCCAAATACAAAGGTCTATATTCCACTCTAGATATATCGATGCATTGAGTGAGCACGAACAGGCTATCATCTAAGTGTCTACCATTTCTAAAGCCGTTCTGATGTTCTCCGAGTATCTAGTCACTTTCGACCAATGCTTGCACTTTTAATTTCACCGCCTGCGTGGCCAACCTGCACATAACAGATGTTATGGTTTATGATGTAGCGCCGCCCTGCGGCTGCTCTGAGCAGCGTACCAAGCTCTCCCATAGGGTGACGGAGAAGTTTCACGGCCTTTAAGCGGTATTGAAGGACTGTGATACAACCCTGAATTGCGCAGAGGTTCTTGAGTCATTTCAAATAAATCTGGTTGTATCTTTCCGCACAGAGTGATGAAAGAGCGTGCCTTAGGTGCTTGTGTTACCTAACATAATAAAGCCAACGTGAAGAATAATTGCAGTATTGTGTTCTTTATCTCATTGCCAAAAGCGGACCTCATAGTAGTTGAAAACTCTCTTTTATTATCCTCTTTCTGCGTTTGGTTGTGCATTGTGACACGCCATGAATTTATGTTCGTATTGATAGTTTTCCTTTCACGTACCAGCCTCCAGGGAAAATGACCTCTGCGTAAGGCACCGCACCAAATCAGAGCCGTTTTTCGTAAAAATGTGCATTGCTTTGCGTTGTGTTCGCGCAATGATCTGATCACTTTTGTTGTTATTAACTTGGATGGTGAAATGTTTAATAATATTTAATGATTTACCTCGTTCCGTCTACACTGAACCTGCCGTCGTTCGTAGTGAAACACATAGATGGTGGGTGAGCAAACGACCAATATCGAGGCAGAAGGGCCATCAAGCAGCTACTGGCCATCTATACTTGCATTCGTCCCGATCAGTACGAATTGCCGGACTACGCAAATAAAATTATTCATTGGATCCCGTCGCAGCTCACTTGCTGACCCAGACGGAGAGCCGCTAAACCTCCTCAAGTGTGCCACATGCGTCTTCGTGCAATGCTAGTCATCAGCCCTGGTGCCAACGAATCATGCTTGCTGGGATTATGCAAATTAGTATCATCAGGGGCGGATTCCTGCCACTTTTAACGTGAAGACATCACTGCCACTAGCGAGAAATATCGGGAGTCGCAACAAAATAAAAAGGAAATAAATCGCTTGAAGATACAATTTGTGCTTTCTCCCATGTTGGCGAAGCCTGAAGTGCAAAAGGGAAAGGGACGTGAGAGAGACGCAGGACACGCCCCTGCCCTTTTTTGCAATTCAGGCTTCGCCAACATTAGAAAATTCCACCAACTAGCACAAGAAAGAGGCTGCTGAGTTTCTCCCGTTCGTCAGTACTCAATATTATCGATGGTTTAGATATGCCACACGCATTGGGTAATGGAAAGCGAGGGACACATTCTTCATGACTTACCTCAATTCGGGGACAGGTGAATTAGGCGGTAAATAAGGAGCAGTCAGCACTAGAGTTAAATTTACATATCGGAAACTGGTTTGGGATAAAGTGAGCCAGAACTTCCGCAACAAATCTTTAAACGGAGCAGGCGAGGGCCAATATATCGTAAAATACCTCGTAATCACCCCCTTTCTTGTAATTGCATCCTTCTTTCTTTTTTTGTGAATTTCACATACCTGTACACTAATGAGTTAGCTCTTTCAGATTTTGAGTCCCGGCATCGATGAAAGCCATCGCACGCTAGTGTGGAAGCATTTTTCTCGTCCACTCCGCACATCTACTATTATTGTATTGCACCACACCGTTCAAAGTGCAGCTGCGTCTTTTATGTGCAGTATGAATTTATACGCGATGCAAAGTAGATAAAGGTCCAGCGGCACAGGCTGAATGGCGACATCTATCGACCGTTCCGTCAGTTTGAGCTAATTGCAGGAATCCGCAATTAAGAGCAAAAGTACAAGCCACTGGCTCTCGACGGCTTAGGATGGCTGGCGGCCCGGACTGCTAGCCTAGAGTGGCGCCGTTTCCCAAAGACCGCGACGAACTGATGTAAGATTTCGTTAAGCTCGTTTTTGGGTGGCTTTTGGGGAATATGGGCATGTTGCTAATAGTCATTTAAAAGATAGCTTGCAACGCTACACTACTTAGAAATCACTTTTGTTAAAACATTGTGAGCGCAACTGCACACTTTTGTTGGCCGTCATTTTCTTAGCCTCCATCTTGAATATTAGTGTGGAACTGACGAGTGGCGCCGCCTCCTTTTTTATATTTTCTTCAATAATATTTTGAAAGCAAGGGAGGGTGCCTGATTGGTATTTTACGGTAGGTATATTAAGGCTGTCGCCCCCTTGCCAATGTCATCACTCCTGATTTGCTTTTACGAACCGACAGCAATCACGTTGAACAGAGAGACCTGTGCCCACCATGTACTTGGGACAACGTTAAATACCGTTACTGTTTTTTTTTTGAGGGCGTATAAATACCATCAGACCACCCTCTCCACCCTCTCCTTTGTTGCTGAAACTTGTTAGCGTTCCACGTGGAGCAGATTGTCTATCTTTGCTCACTGCCAGGTGCGCTTTTTTCACTTGAAAAACGTTCACTCGAACCTCGGAGCTGTCACGAAAGGCGCCGCTGTAAACGCGAACAACTCATTCACCTACAGGCGTTGTACTTGAGGCGAAATAATTTCGTCGTTCACAGCATTTCGTACGCTCACTGCGTACGGTGGTGCCCTTGGTTCAACATGCACCTTTTTTTGAGTAGCAGAAACTTCGCATTTGGAGAGCTATTGGCGCTTTTCTTGTGTGCTGTAAGCGTTCAAAATGAGATAAAGATTACGTACCAGGAGACTGAAGTGGATGTTCGCTCGCATCGTGGCGAGATTATCATCTCTGGGGACAACGATATTGAAGATAGTGAAGAGTCGTCAAAACTAGCTCCAGAACCGTCCCACCATCGGCTTAAGCGAGCTGACGAAGAACCCGAAGCTGAGGGTGGAGTGGACATTGCAACTGCTGGACACGACGATGATCACGCTGGAGGTGCGCAGGAGGAGTTCTCGTGGAGGGAAGAAACCCCTCAAGTGGTCCACTATGAGGCAGACTACGGAGCGACTGGCGTCCCAGGCAGGGCTGTTGAGTACGATCAAGAGACCGGCCTTGGAGAAGGTGGTGGTGGTGCGACAATGGGTGGTGGCAGCCGAAGGTACCTGACGCCGACTGGTGGAACTGGTAGAGGTGTTCGTTTAGGACGCATTTTGTACAGTGGTGGTGGTGTGCGACCGAGCTACGGCTTGATGAGTACTCAGTTCGGAAATGGTGGCTTGAATGGCGGACGTCTTGCTTATGCTACACAACCGGCGCTGCTCACGTCTGGACTAGCTTTACAGCAACCTGCTTTTGGCTTTTCTGGGCCTCAGCTTGGACTAGGAGGTACAGGAATTGGCCTGGGAGGCAGTAGGCTCGGCGCCATTGGCGGAAGTCGAGGCATAGGTTTTGGAATGCAGCCAGGCTTAGGGACTGGTTTCGTGCAGCCTGGAATGACGACTTTAGGCTCTCGTTTCATCGGATCACCCGGTGGCATGTATGTTGGCGGAATGAGAGGAGGCTCGGGTATTTACGGGGGTGGTCTAGGTTTATCGCCCACTTATAGAATGGGTGGTGGACAGATTGGAACCATGGGGCTAAGTGGCCTTGGAGGTAATCTCGGAGGTGCACGGCTCGCTGTACCCAGTAGTGGAGGTTACGCTATTCGAAACGGAATGGGCTTGAGCGGCATGAGTGGAATCAACGGAGTACGAAGGATCGGTGGTGGCTCACTGGGCACAGGAAGCGGTATGATGGGCTCCCTGGGAAACCTTGGTAGTGGTCTCGGCTACAGGCGCGTAAATCTAGGAGGTACTGGAGGTGGTGGTGCACTTTCTATGGGAGGGATGAGGGGTGGTTCTCTAGGTATGAATACTGGTCTAGGAAGAGGATCTCTAGGTGGCGGCGGATTAAGAGGTGGATCTATCGGTCTCGGAAGCGAAGGATTTGGCTCTGGCAGCTCTCTCGGGTTAGGTGGAAGTGGTGTGTCTCCTAGTGGTGGCCTCCGCAGGACAGGATCTGGTGGGGCTCTAGGTGCTGGTCTCGCTGGAGGCTCGCGTGGTGGATCTATTGGGCTGAATGGTGGTGGTCTAGGAGGAGGGCGCAGTTTCGGAATAGGAACTGGGGGAGGCTCAGCTGGTGGTTTGCGTGGTGGGTCCACTGGATTAAGTGGCAGTGGGATGGGAGGAAGAGGCGGTCTTGGAATGGGATCAGGTGGCAGCGTTGGAGGTCTTGCTGGTGGCTCACGTGGTGGATCAGTCGGGTTAAGCGGTGGCAGCCTGGGGTCGGGCGGAGGACTTGGCATGGGGGGAAGAGGAGGCTCTGGGGGGTCATTAGGCGCAGGTGGGAGTCTTGGTTCTGGTAGTATCGGCCTAGGTATTGGTGGAGATGGCGGAAGGGGCGGTAGCCTCGGCGGAGATGGTCTTGCAGGGGGAAGCGGTCTCAGCTCAGGTGGTGGAGGACTGGGATTGAAAGGCGGCTCGATGAGGATGGGTGGTAGTGGTGGTACTGGTGGCCTCGGCATGGGAATGAAAGGTGGCTCTGGGTCATTACTCGGTGGTGGACGTAAGGGCGGCTCTTTAGGATTGGGAGGCACAGGTGGCGCCGGTGGGCTGGGGATAGGTACCAAAGGGGCTTCCGGAATGGGTTTAGGCAGTGGGCTAAAAGATGGGAGTTTCGGAATGGGTGGCGGCTTAGGTGGTAGTGGCAGTGGTGGATCTTTAGCTGGTAGTCTGAAAAGTGGTGGACAGGGGGCAAGAGCAGGAGGCGCGTTAGGTTCAAGTGGCCTTGGAATAGGCGCCAAAGGGGCCTCCGGAATGGGGTTAGGCAGTGGGTTAAAAGTTGGGAGCCTCGGAATGGGTGGCGGCTTAGGTGGTAGCGGTAGCGGTGGATCTCTTGCTGGTAGTCTGAAAAGTGGTGGACAGGGAACAGGAGCAGGAGGCGCGTTAGGTTCAAGTGGCCTGGGAATAGGCGCCAAAGGGGCTTCCGGAATGGGATTAGGCAGTGGGTTAAAAGGTGGGAGCCTCGGAATGGGTGGTGGCTTAGGTGGTAGCGGGAGCGGTGGATCTCTTGGTGGCAGCCTGAAAAGCGGCGGACTCGGTGTGGGAAGAGGAGGCGCGCTAGGTACAGGTGGTGGCGGGGGACTGGGACTGAGTGGTGGTTCCGGCCTTGGACTTAAAGGAAGCTCGTCACTTGCTGGTGGACTGAAAGGTGGCTCTTCGGGCGACGGAGTTGGAATTGGTGGAAGTGGACTGTCCGGTCATGGAGGAAGCATCTCTGGTGGCCTCGGAACCAAAGGAGGAGAAGGAGCTGGCACAGGTTTGGGAGTCGGTGCTGGCGGACAAGATGGCGTAGGCTTAAGTGGCGGCTCTAGCGGCGTCAAAGGAGGACTTAGCATTGGTGGTGAAAAGGCAATGTAGGAAACCAACTTCTGACAATAAATAAATGAATGACCTTATGGCCTTCTCTACGTATACCATAAAAAGAATAGTGTAGCAGTTTATTACAAGCTCTCAAGTTGGAAATCTCCAAAAAAAAAACTAACGAGGAACACTGCGGTCATATGGTATATCATATGACCGCAGTGTTCCTCGTTAGTTTCTTTCAGGTAGTCATTCCATTTGTGAGTGTTTTTAAGAAAAATGTAGCGAGAACTACATGGCCTTTTTTATGAGGTGTTTTTTCACTGAAATTGAGAATTTCCTGTCTGCAGCAGAGCTTTTTTTACTATACGGCGTACAAGTCAATGAATCGGCTACGTGCCTAGAGATAGAGATTTGATAGCGGAAAGGACAGGATGGGTAAAATGATTTCCATCTTGGATGGCTCTGCCTACGAAGCAGTTAGGTATGACTGAGACACGTAGGACTTAGAGAATGGACCTGCTAGGCACTCGTGCACGACTTCGTGGTATCATCTCAGCAGGAAAAAGACTGCCGACAGCACATTACACTTCAAGAAATTGGTATGAACAAAATGTTCCATGTGAAAACCGATGGTTCCTGGCTAAGGTTACGTATAATATTTAGGCAAATAGTAATTCTTAGTAAAAAGGATCTTGTTATTGTCAGCCGATCACTTTTGGTCCAAGCTTACTTTTGCGTAGCTTGTACCAAGAGCGGGCTGCCTGCTCTAACAAGACCTGAGCGTCAAGACAAGTAAGAGCAGCGCGTAATTCTTTGTTATGCAGAGTACAGTTTCGACTCTAACTTAGAAGCGAAAACGTTGGACGCGTGGTGTATTTACGAGACACACCTGGCCGCAACAGTGACTCAGGTTTATATGCAAAGACGCATAGGACGAATTGACATAAACAAACCTTGGCTTGCCAAGGGGAGCTTTCATTGTAACGGGGTATCTTTTATGAAATTAATTTTAATATGCTGCCAACTAGTGCTTGAAATAACTTGGACGCTTAACTGTTTCCGTTCAACGTTTCGGTTAAACGTCGACGAGTTTGAGCAAATCAGTATTTGACCAAGAAAGCGGAATATTTGCACTGCACCAAGTTGCGCAAGACCACTGAACTTTTTCTTGAAAATTTTGTTAGCGTGGCTCCACATGAATGTAGCCTCAGGGCTGCCAGGGATAAATATTTAGTCGTTATTCTGATCAATTCACTTCAAATATGTGAGATTTTTACGCAACCTATCGTGACCAGAAGCATCGTGACCAGAAGCTGATCAAAAGACAGCACAGGCTCGCGTTTTCCGGCGACTCACCAGCTCACATATCGTAGACGACGTCCCAGAATAAAATACTAGATGTCCAAAATTAGGAAGAAAACATCTCCGCTACTTGGATCGAGTTTGTGTCACGTACTCTTGTCCAAACCTCCATAGACTGCATAGTTTTAGTCAAATATGCCAAAAATGAGTTCCATCCGCACAAAAGCTAACGCAGAATGAAGGCAGCTTTAGCTTCGGCTTAGGAGCGACATGCTGTAGCACTTTTCCTTTTTTCTCCTCTTTATTCTTTTTCACTGTATGCCACTGCAGTGCCCATATACTTCACTACTTCATACATCTCACAACGCATTCTCAAACCTTTCTATACCGTGCTTCGACAAACGATCCTTTGTACCTTTCAAGATTTATTGAGTTCATTTACATATTCTGGAGTCATATTTTCGACAGATACCGGTCGCCACAGGATGTTCTACGCCACAAGCTCCCTAATACAACGCCTTTAAAATAGAGGGATGTTGTTGAAGCTCCGCCTCTAAGGGTATGTCAGGACAGAGTTATGGTTCTCGTGAGCAGCTGCTTTTACAGATTCACTTTCACATACGCTCACTCCCCCTTCACCCTCCGACATGCACTTTCGCCGTTTCCCTAAGAATTCCAGTGATGTTTGAAGCTGTTGCAAAAGTTTTTTTTCCTCGTCATATTTCACTGCACGCATGCGAGAAGGCGCGTCAATGGTTATTGACGTCGAGAGACTACAAGCCCAAATGCGTACACTGAAGAAGCAAATTTATTTGACTTCACGTAGCATCGGTGCCTTACCACGATTCCATATATATCGAGAAATCCGCAAAAACAATCTTTTTCATTGCACTACACATTAGAAAGAATACTCCCGTGATGGACTGGCATTTAGAATCCGTTGTTTCTACACAATCACTATTCATTTACGGAGTTCTTCATCTCCGAAAACTGTGGAACCAGATGGACTTCGTGCCAGAGGCACTAAGTCTTTTTGGCGTGGTCAGCCTTGCCACACTATAGTAAGTGTTTCCTCGAAGTGTTGGGCGTAGGCATGGTTTCAACAACGCTAACTTAACACTTCGTAAGTAGATCAGGGATGTAAAACATTCTTTCACTGAATTAAATCGCAGTTTACAAGAATAAAATGCATTGCGTGGCCTAAGGGCAGCGTCTTTTACTCGGCTCCAAGGTTCGCGACCCCAATTTCGCTGTTCCGTGCAGAAGCTTTTCTTGTCAGCTAAGCCTTTTACCTTTTGAATTTATTGCTGAAGGTGTGGAGTCAAAAGATTTTGTGTATCCTGACTTTCTCGACACCGTCGCTGCTGTGTTTAGTGCTGAACGAGAGCCTTAACTCTGTTGCGTTAAAATAATGTTCAAAACACTTAGTCATAAATAAGATCACCGGCATTAGCCTTTAAGCATGACACGCCTTTAGCGCCTAGTATCGGCGCCTGGTTATGGAAGCCGCACCGGAGAAGAACTTGGCGGATGACAGAAAAGAGGACCCGGAGGAAACCCTGAACGATTCGGGTCCCCACTACTGACAACACCGCGGTTATAGCCGCTCATGCGTCGCCGCACTGGTTTCTTGGAGCAGAAATGCAAAGGCGGAAAACTGCACTTTATTGTTGGGTACAAATTACAAGAGAAAGCTGATGTGTGTGATGTCATTCTCTGGCTAGTCGGGAGAGGTCGGCTGACCTTGTGACGTAATCAACATTTCGATAAGTCAGGACTGAGTGATCAACACATAAAATTAAGTGAGCCAATCGCTGATTGGTCATGAGCCCACGTCATATGACACACGTGATATGAGCTTGTAGGTGCTATGTAAGGCCATAAGGAACGTGACGTGGAAGAGACATCATCGCACGTCCGAGAGCAGATTGGAAGCTCTTACTGCGGTTTGAAAGCCCAGAAGGCACCTGCCATCGCATGGACGCGCCCATAAAATAACCGGCGTAAGTTGTATACTGATAAACAATTAGTAGTTATCAATGAGTAATTTTCTGAACAGAGGGCTTCATTACCTCACTTGGGCCAATGTCAACGACTTCATACGTTTGACCTTCAATGAGCCACAGCACAAAGTGGGGCTACAAGAAAAGACCATGCACCAACCATATGGTGTAGCACCACCTTTGACCTTTGATTGGAAGTGTGAAATAAGGAAAGACTATACTGACGCTTAAAAAATTGTCTCCACCGAGATTCGATGCACTATCCCTCTGGCTTCCAGCCGAGCGCGCAATCCACTACTCCACGCCGGGCTCGTGAGAAACAAATGATAATTTCCCTTGTATTGCGTGAGAATGTTGGTAGCGATGACAATGACAATGCAGTTAGTTATAATGATGATGATTATAACTAGTCATAATGACATTGATGATAGTAGCGATGACAATTTATAATGATTAGGATGATAAGGGCAGTCATAATGACGTTGCAGATAGTGGTAATGATATTGATGGTAGTAGTGATCAGAATGACGGTAGATTTATTGATGATGATTATGAGTAACAAGAAACGTACGTTTGGTTTTGCAGGGTTAAACCACACCATTTCTGTGTTTTCATCCCACTTGAAAGGGCATGAATCCCCATCATTCATTCAGTTAAAGCGCGAACTAAAAAGACTACGAAAGAAAAAATAGGGTTGCAGAACCTTCAAACACCAAATCGAAGCTCAAAACAACTTTACTAGATTCGAAAAAAAGAACTTCCTTCAAAACAACACTGACTAACTTCCTCAAAAGCTTACCGCAAAAGTCCTGGCAATACGTTTCACTGAAGAAGAACGCAATCAAACAGATAATGGTTAGGGACGAAGAGGTGACTGATAAAAATGATATGGCAAATCTATTTAATTTTTCCAGTCTGTCTTTAGTAGAGATAAAAATGAAATTGAAAGTGATAATACTGCAATCTACGCCTTGTCATACTCGCGGCACCATATTAACATCAATCGGGAGGGCATTTGTAAGCAGATGCTGTCCGTGCAGCCGAAAAAATCGTGCGACGCGATGAAATACCGACGGAATTCCTTAAACGGTATGCTTATTGTTGCCCTATTACTTGCAAATTTTATTTGAAAAGTTATTGCGGGAGCTTTCTTTACCTAATAACTGGCGCAGTGCAATAGTTGTTCCGTTTTTAAAGGGGATAATCGAAGTCGTGTAAAAACTGTAGACCGGTTTCATTCACTTCCGTATGTTGCAATATTTTTTAACACATAATAGCTACACATATTCCACTTTGTTGAAATAAATGGCACATTGCGTCCATTCCAACAAGGTTTTCGGGCCAGCCTTTCGACAGTGACGCAGTTTGGTTGAAACACTCAGCGACTTTCGTAGGATTATAGATGGATGTGAACAGGTAAGTGTGGTATGTGTGGACTTCGCGAAGGCTTTTGATAAAGTTCCGCATTATAAACATTTCTTTAAACGGTGCGGGTTAGAAATCAGTGAAAATATAGTACTATAAATTCAGGCATATCTAGGTAGCCGCTGTTCTGCCGGGGGTGCCACAGCGCTCCGTTTCAGGTCTGCTCTTGTTTTTGTTATATATAAATGAAAATTTCTGCTATCGTAGAAGCGCCTGTCAGAATGAAACATTTTGCCGATGATTGTTTGTTTCCTATAGCTTGCCCGACAGATCAGATGAAAATAAACAGACGTTTAACTCGTGGTGCCTGAAATGAGGCAGGCAAATAAACTACCAAACATTCCCCTTCATGCATGTAACAAGGAAGCAGAATGCATGCCGTTTCAATATAATATGACTGAAAAGCTTTTAGATGAAGTAAAGTGTTTTAGATGCATGGTTAGTGACACAAACACATAATCTTGATCGGCGCACCCGTATTGAATATATCTATTTAAAAGCCTACCAGGAGCTTTTTTTTTTTTTGCGGGCTAATTGCCAAACGCGACTAGAGAAATCAAATTGATTGCGTACAAGGCGTCTGCGTGGCCAAATATAGAGTACGCAAGTGCAATGTGGAATCCGCATCAAAACGATTTAAAACGAAAACTGGAAAGATTCCAAATGATTTCAGCACGTTTTGTATGTTCTAAATACCACCGCACTGATTCGGTCAAAGATATGCTAAAACAGTCAGAATCATTAGACATAAGAAGAAAGCAAAAATGAAATCTTTTTTCTGATAATGAATGATACAATTCAAATTAATAAACAAAACATATGTTACACCTCCTCTGAAGCGTTGCTCACGATAAAACAACAGTAAGTTATTGCAGCCTGTTACATGTACTGATGTGTATCACTACTCTTTTTTTACGACGCAGTAGAAATTTGGAAGAAACTGCCAAGCGACGTTGCGTACCGAACAGATGTAGAAAAATTTGAGATACAAGTGTACACGTTCTTAGAGCACTGCTGTGCAGATCTCTAATTCAATTTTATTCAGTGTACTTTAGCGATGGAAACTTCACTTATAATTGTATATTTTTTCTTCACTGTAATCATTCTCATACAGAGGGTTAACAGTATGAATAAATAAATAAAGAAATAAATAAAAAGGGGAACAATAACTTCATGATTCATGTTAGACAAAATATGAACACAACTACTACCACTCATACTTGAGAAACAGTCTTCGACTTCAAGCCTATAAACTTATTCAGGCTTCCTAGTCAAACTGCTGAATCCGACGCCTCTACGTCAACAGATATTATCAGAAAACAATCACTCTAAAAGATGAATACATGTTATCATTAGGGACTAGTGATGCATAACGTAGAAAATAGTGGCAGACAGGCATCAAGCAGCTGCTGCTGCTGCCGCCCGCTGCCGCTGCTGCCGCTGCTGCCGCTGCTGCCGCTGCCACTGCCGCTGCCGCTGCTGCTGCCGCCGCTGCCGCCGCCACTGCTGCCGCCGCTGCTGCCGCCGCCGCCGCCGCCGCCGCCGCCGCTGCTGCTGCTGCTGCATCATAATCATCATCAGCAGCAGCAGAAGTTCATGTAAACCCGGTATGGTCGACTTTCTAAGCTCCTCAACTCAACCCTCGAAGTCGGGCCCATCTAATCAGGACTGCTATCTGATCAATTTCAGCGAGAGGAAGATGGCGCTGTTTATCCGATGCTGTTTCGTCCTTCAGTTTCGAGCTCATTAGTCGAATCTTATGATTTTTCAATGTTTTTTTACACCGTCATGATTACGGGAGTCTTTGTTGCCACTTTTTCACACCGTGTGGACAGAATTACATAACTGCGCTCACGCTTTCGTTGATCCAATAGTCACAATTGGCTTCGTTGCATTGAGTTTCTTTTTAAACAAGAGCGGCATGACGTTATAGAGCTAATTTTACTACGCATAGATATATTTATAGCTTCAACTTGGACAGCGTAGGAGTGATTTGGTAACTTTTTAACCCTCTGCGGAGGCTCAGAGGCTCGGCTAGTCAGTCAGAGTATGCCGAGTTCGAACCAGACCGCGATGGCCGCTCCTCTTGCCCCTCTGACCAGGAAACTGATTGATTCTAACCAGGCTTATACTTTAAAGATATTCTAAATGACTACCAATCAGGCCACCGCCTTTACCCCCGCCCATATAAAGGCCTTTACATGGGGGATGAGCGGCAATTAGCCCTCCACTATACCAATTCATTGTTGGGCCCGCAGCTTTAAAACGTTTTGACCCTGCTTTCTCTGGCAGCTGCCCGCACTGTAGGGCGCGTGTTCGGATATCTACAACGTTGTATGTGCCTGCCCCTCCAATCCCGCTAGCACCCGCATCCCAACCCAACCCGGGAGAATTGGGAGGTGACTCTGCTCGGCTGCTCTCACCTGCAGGCCCAACAGGACTTTGTCGGACAAGCCAGAACGATAGCAAACGCCACTGGGGTCCTGCACTAAGGACTCACCTTAGTGCTTATGAGGGCCAGCCTCGAAGGGTCAGTTCGTGCATAACCTCATGTAGTTTTATCTG
Organism: Amblyomma maculatum; assembly: GCF_055883805.1. Lineage (NCBI taxonomy): Eukaryota > Metazoa > Arthropoda > Arachnida > Ixodida > Ixodidae > Amblyomma > Amblyomma maculatum. The sequence goes on from NC_139344.1 coordinate 418,518,789, forward strand.
TCTGTAAATCTTTTACATCAACCCCCCCCCCCCCCGTTTCGATGGAGGCGTGACGGAAAAGCGCCCGTGTGCTGCCGTATGACATTGCATGTTAAAGATCCACAGGTGGACGAAATTTTTTCAGAGCTACCAGCACCTCTTTCTCTCTTCTTTTTCTCATTTCGCCTTCCAATACATTGCGGCGCGGTGAGGTGTGTCCACTAATCTGGTAGCATTACTGCGCCCATTTCCGTTTCTCAAAACAAAGAACATTTTTAGGCCGTACGTTATGAAATGCCTTTACTGAGCCACGTATTCAATTTGGCGCACATTTACATTAAGTCATTCCAGTGTGCATCCCGCCGGGGTGGCGCAGTGGTTACGGCGTTCGACTACTGTTCCCAAGGATGCGGGATCGAATCCCGGCCTCGGGGGCCGCCTTTCGATGGAGGCAAAAAGCAAGGCGCCCGTGTGCTGTGCGATGTCAGTGCACGTTAAAGAACCCCAGGTGGTCGAAATTTCCGGAGTCCTCCACTACGGCGTCTCTTATAGCCTGAGTCGCTTTGGGACGTTAAACCCCATAGACCAACCGATCATTCCAGTGTACATGTTTTGGAGTTTTGAATTACATATGTAGAAAGAAAATTAATTGTTTACTAGCAGGTCTAGTCATTCTATGGGTTAAGCATTGTTGTTTTTCATGTAAATGGCTTCTGGTAATTTCTGTAATCACGAGATATTCAATTTTTTTTTTCAGTTTACGCAGTATTAGGCGTGTTTAAGTCCACAGCACTTGTTTTAAATGCATGAAAGCTTTATTGTGTTTAAACGTGCGTGTCACTCAATTTCAACAAATGAACAACGTTAACAAGCTGCTGGATAGCTAGTTTTAAAAACGAAATCTTTTGCAAGTAGCTCAATGCGAGAAGACTGTGTGCAGCCAGGCTAAGCTTAGCTTTCGTACGATGATAAGTGAGCAAGCCTTAATGCATCAACTAAGAGTGAAAAATTTACAGGCGAAATGCAACGTATGAAGTACTAAGATAAAATGAAAGTTGCAGAGTAAACTGCAAAATATTTACACCTCATGGTGAAAATGAGGTGTACAGCTTAGCCTCTAAATTTCTCTAAATTGAAAGCTAAGGCGAAGGTTGGCAGCGAACCTACAGACAACTATAGTTCATGGTCGAAAGTAAATTCAACGACACAAGGTAACCGCTAAACTATTTAAGGTACGCTGTAACTCTCACAACTATCAGTGCACAAATTTGTAAAAATGTGCACCTATAGTAAGGGTTACCAACCTTCCAGTCATCCCTCGGCCTAGTGCTCTTGCGCTATTTGACCCAATTAGTCAACTAGCTAATCGCAGGCAATTATGGATCTGTTTCTTGAATCTGGCAATCTTCTGCGTCGAAAGCCTCGTGTGAATGTCTTAGAGAAAATATCAGACCATAGAATGCCAAGTTTATCCAAGAAACTGTACTCTGCATCAAAGCTTCAAACGCAAGAAGCAAGTATTCCCTCTTTCTAATGTGTGAGTAATGCAGACGTTTCATGTACAATAGAGAGCTGGTTTTCTTACTATGTTCTTTTACCAGATATATAGCACCTATTTTCAGCTTATGTATATCTCCTTCAGAAACTTAACTTAACGATGCAGAAGCGATTCTTTGCAAAGAAAACGGATAATTTTGCGCACAAGCAATCCATGGATATGGCGTTTGAGGCGGAAACTGATGAAACTTTCAAAAGTTCCTTTATCGGGCCTTACAATAAGATTTCCGGGCTAAGCGAAGCATTACGGAACGCCATCGACAAGACCAAATATCATTTCCACAGTGTGCGCAAGAAAATTTTTATTGTTTTGTCTATTGCACGCTGTGCAAGAAATCAATCCTTATCCTTCTTGAAGATGTACCGGTTATGTATGACAAGTTATAGAGAGCGCAGACACTGAACCGGGACTTAAGATCTGTACCACGTCACCTACGAAGAGCTGCAGGCCGTGGTGGTTGGCTTATCAGGTGTGCATTTTTACAGACCAGTTTAGCCTTGACTCGATATTAGTTCAGCTACCTGCTCTCCAAACTGCGGCAGCAGTCTACACAGCACGAAATGCCGGTTAACTTAAAACCCGGTGCTACCTTGTGAAGTGAATCGAGAAGTGGTTGGCGAAGAACGAACAAGCTTTATTAAAGGTTAGTAGTATTTATAGCCGTTGCCTAGCCACGTCACCGCAGCTACTGTCGTTAACAGTGGCTTAGCCGGTATCTCGGTAGCATTGGCGGCAGCAGTGGTCACGACGACATACTTCTGATACATTTTCTGTACTGTCGCAGATTTCCGCTGATACACGCGATAACTTCAACAGCAAAAGAAAACGAAGAAAAAGAGCCCGTCCTCGTGCCACGCCCAAACTTCTCGTCATCGGAACCAGGGATCGGTGATCCGTTTGGCGGCGGTACCATCGACTGACCGAGGATAAAAAGCGGCCACCGTGGCATCTAGGATCACATTGGCGGCAGCAGTGGTCACGACGACATACTTCTGGTACATTTTCTGTACTGTCGCAGATTTCCGCTGCTACACGCGATAACTTCAACAGCAAAAGAAAACGAAGAAAAAGAGCCTGTCCTCGTGCCACGCCCAAACTTCTCGTCATCGGAACCAGGGATCGGTGATCCGTTTGGCGGCGGTACCATCGACTGACCGAGGATAAAAAGCAGCCACCGTGGCATCTAGGATCACATTGGCGGCAGCAGTGGTCACGACGACATACTTCTGATACATTTTCTGTACTGTCGCAGGTTGGTGCTCCCCCTTTTTTTATGCGTACCTTTAGTCAATTCTTTGACCGCTGCTGCTGCCAAGCGTGTTTCAATGCCTGATGATGTTGAATGTCCGGAATGCCAGTCAGTGGTGGAATATCGAAATGACGTTTCCTGCAGCATATGCCTCACTGAGTTCCACGTAGGAAAGTGTGCAGGCGTTTCTGAAGCAACACTGAAGTCAAAAAAAGACTATCGAAAAACTTGGAGATGTCCTAAATGCAGAGGGCCGAAAGCCAATATGCAACCGTTTGAGAGCGCAGATGCAGAACCAAACCTACAGAGCATGTGGAATATGCTGCTAGCCATGAACAAAAAACTGGAAGTGTTAATGCCACTGAAAGAAACTGTTGATGATGTGGAGAAAGCTGTGCAATTCATGTCTGAACAGTTGACTGGTTTGCTGGAACGAGTAGAAAAAAATGAGCAAGAAATAACAGAAATCAGGAAAAGAATTAGAAGGCTAGAGGAAAGTGAATGCACTGAATCACTCCTAACTCAGCTTAATGACTTGGAATGGCGGAATAGGCTCGCCAACCTGCAATTTCATGGGATTCCCCAAACTGAAAAAGAGGACCTTCTAGGAAAAATTAATGCCATTGCTGCTAAGACTCAGCTCCCGCCACTCTCCTGTGACGATGTGGATGCCATACATTGTATGCCTTCAAAAGCAGATACGATCCCTGCTATTATCTGCCTATTCGCAAAGCACAAAACCCGGGATTTGTGGTGGGCAAACAGGAAAAAAATAGAAGATGGTACAGTGCACGTGCTTGAAAACCTGACAAAAAGGATCCGCGAACTGCTGAAACACGCAAAGGAATGGGCAAAGCAACATGATTTCAAATATGTCTGGCACCGAAATGGCAAAATATTGGTGAGGAAATCTGACGGCTTGTCAGCGATAGTCATCTCAAAGGAAAGCAAACTTGATGAACTACATAGGGGCCAGGGCCAGGGGGAGTAAAACACCTTGCGCACCCTAAATGGACCCGCCTCCTTCCCTTTTCAGCCAAACAAAGCCTCAGTTCTTCATGCCATCTATTCTAAACCCTCCGTGTACTCAGAAAAAGAAAAGCATGTCCTTCTTTCACGTTAATGCACAATCACTGCGTAACAAAGGTGACGAGTTTGAATCATTCCTTTCTGCACTTAATTTTCGTTTCAACATAGTGATGATGACTGAAACATGGTATCAAAGCAGTGATGAAGCCTTAGAATCGCCAAACTATAACACGTATGTGCAAAATCGCGTTGATAGACGAGGTGGGGGCGTTATGATAGCGATAGACAGAAATATAAAATGCAGCGTTCTTACCGATTTCACCGCAACTAATGATGACTATGAAATACTCTCTTTGCAAAGTGGTAAAAACATCTTTTCTGTATTGTACCGCCCTCCAAAAAGCAACTTCTTGAATTTTGCCTGCTTCCTTGACGAATATCTCCAATGGATCACAGAGAACAATCTTAACGCTTTCTTGGGGGGCGATATAAACATAGATTTTCTTTCACATTCAGCTAATAAAGTAGAGTTAGAGTCAATACTGCAGTGCAACGGCTTTAATAACGTCATAAATGTCCCTACGCGATTACAAGCAGCGACAGCAATCGATGTGTTTTTTACTAACTCTTCAGCTGATGGTCTGACTTCTGGAGTAAATGGCCACATAAGTGACCATCTTCCAATATACATGCTTATTGAGAGTGTCTCCTGTCCTAAAAATCGTAAGTTCCCATTTACTACCTTTCGACGAATTAATCATGACACAATGGATCATTTTAGGGCAGTATTATTAAATGTTAACTGGAATATTGTGCGAAACAAAGAGGACCCAGAAGAGGCTTACAATACTTTTATTGCCATATTTAAATCTATTTACGAACAATGTTTTCCTCTTGCAACATCCAAAAAACCGCGCAGAGCTCGCAAACCATGGATAACCGCTGAATGCCTCAAGATCATAAAAACAAAAACAGACCTGTACAATCGCTTTATCCTAACCAGGTCATCGGATGATCTTGTGCAATTCAAAGCATACCGGAACAAAGTTACGTCTTTTCTTCGTCAGGCGAAAAAAGAATACATGGAAAAACTATTCAACCAAGATTTATTAAAAAGGAGCGATCTCGTGTGGCAAAATATAAATCGAGTTTTAAATCGAGTTACAACTGCTACTAATGCACTTGAAATGTTGGTGAACAATGAAAGAGTGAGTGGGAAACAACTAGCCGATGAGTTCAATAATTACTTTGTGTCTCAGGCAGTTTCCGGGAATAACAGTTCTAGTAACGTGAAGTGCATTGACTCGCGGGTTGTTTCCAGTGCATTCTTGTCTCCAACCAGTGCTAACGAAATCGAAAATTGTATCCTGGCTTTACGAAACAGCAAGTCTCCTGATATCGACGACCTCAAAACTTGCCCTGTCAAACATGTAGCTGATGTAATCAGTCCAGTGTTGGAATATATTTTTAACTGCTGTATTGAGCATGCAGTATTCCCTAAGAGAATGCAGTTCTCCAGAGTCACAGTTATTCACAAAGGTGGAGACCGGAATAATCTTTCAAATTATCGTCCCATATCTATTTTACCTGTTTTCTCAAAGTGCTTTGAAAAGATCTTGTTCACACAAATATTACGTTTTTGTGACAAATACAACATAATAACGCCGAGTCAGCATGGTTTCAGAAAGAATTTTTCAACAGAAACTGCATTGCTAACACAAAAAGAGCTAATTTTAGAGTCTTTTGAGCACAAACTTCTAACTCTTGGCACATTCGTTGATTTTTCGAAAGCATTCGATCGCATCAATCACAAAATAATGTTGGCTAAACTCGAACACTACGGTTTCCGCGGACAGTTTTTTCATATATTACAGTCCTATTTATGTTCTAGATCACAAGTAAAAATAAACAATCACTTATCAGATGTCAAGCACGTGGTTTCTGGTGTTCCGCAAGGTAGTATCTTGGGACCGTTGCTGTTTCTTCTTTACGTCAATGACGTTGTCCGTATCAGTAATCTACCAACTTTTATGATCTATGCTGACGACACCAGTTTATTTTTCAAAGCTGCCCAATTGGTAGATCTTGAGAAACAAGCTTGAAAATGCCTACAGTCGCTTCTAGAATTATCTCAAAATAAGATTTTAAACATAAACACTGAAAAAACCAAAGCTGTGCTGTTCAGGCCTCGAAACAAGTTGACAAATATGCCACCACTCTGTTTAAAGATCGGGGCGTCATGCATCCAAACGGTCTCGGCGGTAAAAAGCTTGGGCGTTATTTTCAACGAGAATTTGAGTTGGAATGATCATGTTGATATGGTGATGAACAAACTGTCAAAAGTTGTCGGTATCTTGTGTCGATTGAAATATTTTATGCCAAAGCGTATTAAGGAAATATTGTGTAATGCTTTGTTTTCCTCTGTTGTTAAGTATTGCTTTTTGGTGTGGGGTACCACGACGTTTACTAATATTAACCGCTTATACCTCCTTCAAAAGAAAGCCGTTCGAAATGTTATGAATGTTCCCCGACTTGGACACACTGAACCAATTTTCAATGAACTTCAAATTATCCGCTTGCCACAATTATACGAAACATTACTCTTGCGGCGGTATGAAATCGGTGTTCACAATAACAACTGCCTGGTAATAAAATTGTCAGGATTGCAACGCAAAGAGTCCATATACACTACACGAACGACACCCAAATGGCTTGTACCTAAGATCCGAACAAATTATGGTTACCAAATGCTGAGCTACACTCTCCCGCATGAATTAAATAAACAGTATGAACGAATGTATAAATAATGAAAAATCGATTGTTTTATGTTTGTTCTTGCTTCTAAAAATGATATTATGCTATGTACCACTGCAATGCCTCTGTAGGGTGCGTCGGCCTCGTCAAGCCTTTTTACTGGCTTTTTGCTGGCGCACCCAACATCCTCAAGATGTTAAATAAACATTATTCTTATTCTTATTCTTATAAACCCGTGTTCATGCGTCACAACACCTTAGTTGTATATGATATACCGCTCTTGTGTGGTGCGTCCTACATTGGACAAACAGGGAGATGCATCAACCAGGCTCTGATAGAACACACGCAGTCACTAAAGGCCGGCACGGGCAGCAGCCTGCCCATTCTTCACAAACAATGTTCTTGTTTGCCAGCCCTCGGCAAGAACCTTTTGAAAAGATATGGACAGTGCACACAGGAGATACATGAGGCTTATCTGAGTCAAACCCATGTTGGCACGTGTCTCAGCTGTCCATCTATCAACCTGTTATCAAAAGAGGCTGCCTATCTGAAGAAGTAAACCACCCTTTCTTGGATCTTTTTAACATTTTCAGAAAAGTAATAGCCGTTATTGTTTACCTAACCACATGCCCATTATCCATTCTTCATCCGCATCTTGCTGTTTGCATTTTCTCATGTCACCCTTCCCATAGGCACCATTGCTTGTTGAAACTTTTATTACCTTCAAGATTTTATTGTTCTTATCCAGCCTTTTACACTGCCTTGCCTGCTAATTAACCTGTGTTCACGTTTCAAATAAATTTAATTTGTAAGTCAGCACTTGTGCTGTTTGTACCTTTCCACCTCCTGTTTTTACGCTGTTCCCCTTTTTAGCAGTGTTCAACCAATCATTCCTAACAAAACCCTCGCAAACCCTACTCCGCTTGTTCGTTCATTATTCAGCTGTATGAGACCTTGGCCAATCCTGCGTAACTCCTGCCAGAATCGAGTTGTCTCATTTCACATTTCATGTTTACTTCTGCTCTTGACAATGGTGTGCACTGCTCATTTTGTAACCTTTCTCTGAGACGTAAGTATTTTCACGGTGTTGGTGACTGGGGCTAGCTGAATAGAGCTGGTACAGATGGTAATCCGTGGTCAGAGTTTAAAATACTACTTGCGAGTGCAGAGCCGATACACTTCGTCAATCGCTCCGACGCCCCGTGACAATATCATATTGCCATGCTGCCTTCAGTAATGTACATGACTGGATGGGAAATGACATTGGCTGTTTTTTGCCTGCTACTTGCAGTACTGTGATCACTTATTTTATCTTCTAACTTAGCTATTCCACAGGACAATGTTTCGTAAAAATGCAAGCAACCTGGCCGCTATGGCAGCTCTTCGAAGGAGGAGAAAAGCAAGGCGCCCGTGTGCTATGCGATGTCAATAAATGCTAAAGAACCCCAGGTGGTCTAAATCTATGGCATCTCTCATAGCCTGAGTCGCTTTGGGATGTTAGACCCCATAAACCAACCCCTGTCTCACAGGGTTTAGTGTCGCAAAGCGACTAAGGCTATGAGAGCTGCCTTAGTGGAGGGCTCTGGAAATTTAGGCCACCTGGAATTAATAACATGCACCGACATCGCACAGCACATAAGCACCTAGCATTTCTTCATCGAAGCACAACCGCCGTATCCGGGATACAATCCTACATACTTGGCCCTGCCGCCGAGTGCCCGAACCACTGCACCACAGCGGGGGGGAGGGGCAGTTATGTCTGAAGGCTAGTTGTAAATCACCACTTCTTAACACAGTGACCGTATTGACTTAGTATCCAGAGTAGAAAGAGGTGATGAGGAGGGGTGAAGAATGAAAAAGGTAAATCGAATGGGGATTGAGAAAGACTCATTCCACTAGCCAACGTTTCTTCAAGTGGACTTCATCTTACAAAGATAACACTGATAACAATTATTTCCCACAGATAACTAGCCACTGGAATACGGGCAAAGCGGGTCTATTTCAAGTATATGTGATTATATAATTTTAATATTTCATAACAATTGGGATTAATATTTTTGTTTTCAGAAATTATCTACCTTCTGGAGGATTTGCTGTGACAGAGGTGGCACAGGTTGCTTGAGGGATTCATGTTACGGACATTTGAGAAGCCTGCTCAGCACCCGGAAGTAGTTGAAGGCAGCAGGCATAGTTTAAAACCAAATAAAGAGCTAAGTTTTGGGTTGCTTCCTGATATTTCATACTGTGCCAGTCATTATTTAGCCCATAGTAACACATCCCTTGTCAATAACGCGCAAAGTAACGAGCATTTGAAGCTAAGTGCCATGCTAATTATACCAGACACACCAGGGCGGTCGTGTCAATACACCAGCTGCAAACACCAGAGCAGTAAACCTAGCACCGACACACCAGAATAAACACACCAGGTCCGGCATACCAGACCGTGTCTGAAACACACCACAATAAACGCACCAGGCCCGGCACACCAGACCGTGTCTGAAACGCACCAGAATAAACACACCAGGCCAGGCACACCAGAAACCGTGTCTGAATTTCCGCTCTGATGGAAACAGCAGACCTGGGCTGGTGGAATTTTCGATAGGGGACACATCGTAAACAATGATGGAGTTCGTCTAGATACGCAAGAAAAAGCTGCGATTGAGCAGTGGCCTCAATCTCCTGGGAAGAAAGCTGTGCGCAGATACCTGCGACTGTGCACTTATTACTGACGTTTTTCACGCGCTTTTCGCGCGTCACGTAATTCTTTAATGCACATTGGAAAGTCAGATGCGCCATTTAAATGGGAAACACCGTACGCGTGGCTCATAGTTTCCTCCTGTCATCGGCCGTTGATAGAACCGCCCTAGTTGACATCCATACCGATGCAAGAAGCTTAGACCTAGTGCGATCCTCATTCAGAAAAGCGACGGAGAGAAAAAGTTTCAGCATACGTTAGCCGTTCTCGAAGCAAACTGTTCCACGACGCAGAAAGATTGTCTAGTCACCATCTGGGCCATGTCGAAATTTCGCCCCTACTTGTACGTACGTCAATTCAGTGTTGAGAGCGATCACTATGCTCTGTGCTAACTTGCTACAATAAAGATGTTTCCAGCCGCCATCCCCGACAGGGCCTATGTCTTCAAGAATTTGACGTTTCTGTTGTCTTCAAGCCTGGCCGCATGCCACACGCAGACTGCTTATTCTGAGCCCCCCGTCAACACTCTCCCTAAAGAAGACACTACGACACGTTCTTGTAACTGATAAGCGCCCGCGGGTTTGCCCTGCGGCCACGTCCGGTCCCTGAGCTACAGTATCTATTATTTCACTGGGAAGGTAAGCCCCTTTCCTAATGCTCTGTTCAGGCATCAATTGTCCTTCGCCACACATAACGACGTCCGTGTGAAGAACGTCGTACCAACAAGATCAAATATCTTCTTATCGTGCCCAAATAATTCCGAAATGCAGGCTTTCAACGATGAAAAAACACAGGGCATCTCCAGCTTCCACACACACTGCGCCGAATCCAAGAGAAAGTGTTTTTGGCAGGCTAGTGAGTCACGTAGCGAGCCAGCGGCGATCTATGCGGTTAGGCGCATATGTCGAGGGAGCTATCAAGCGGTCAGGCGCATGCTATCGAGATCATTCTTTCATACGCGATGAAATTGGGGCCCCAAGGCTAGTAAGGCTTTCGTTTTAATGAGAATAGTCCAGGGAGGCTAAAGAAGAGGCCATCAGACTTGAGAAAGCAGAGGAGAGGAAGACAAAGTATTTTTGGCAGGCTAGTGAGTCACGTGGTGAGCCAGCGGCGATCTATGCGGTTAGGCGCACATGTCGAGGGAGTTATCAAGCGGTCAAGCGCATGCTATCGAGATCATTCTTGCATACACGATGAAAAGGGGGCCCCAAGGCTAGTAAGGCTTTGGTTTTATAAAGTTGAGTGCTTTTTTGATACATAAGACTTGGTTGCTTCGGAGTCGCTATTGGCGATTCGGTAGACTAGGCCAGCAAAGTCACTTCAGTAGACGCACTCGTGCTGGATTACACTCTCCTAGGAGTGAGATTTACGCACGCCGTTTACCTTACCAGGGCGCATTTATTACGAGTAACATTCCCCGTAAGTGCACTTAAATTGGCGGCTGTTTTTTGATTATCCTTAATATTTGCTATTGATAAAGCCAAATTCGATATTTTGAACGTGAATACACTATTTCACGAGGTCTAACCGGGCCTTCAGGATCTGCGCCGCCGCCGGGGTGGTGCAGTGGTTACGGCGCTCGACTACTGTTCCCAAGGACGCGGGATCGAAGCCCGGCCTCGGCGGCAGCCTTTGATAGAGGCGAAAAGCAAGGCGCCCGTGTGCTGTGCGATGTCAGTGCACTTTAAAGAACCCTAGGTGGTCGAAACTTCCGGAGTCCTCCACTACGGCGTCTCTCACAGCCTGAGTCGCTTTGGGACGTTAAACCCCACAAAACCAAACCAAACCAAGCCACAGATGCTGCACCTTTCCTTTCCTCTAAACCATTTACTAATTAAAGCCTTAGTATCGGTTGTGTAAAATTATAGTGGGGATGGTAATTAATAATACCAATAAAATATTTATTCATAATAATTAGTGGACAAAAGAATAAAACAAAAATAAAAATAGCAAGAAAAATAATTACATCTTGCTGAGCGCCATGGTTGTCTGCACAGGTGCTCCGCGCAGCCTGCTACGGCGCGTCAGACCACGATGGTGAATCTCTACTGCCTCGGCCGAAGAAGGGCGCCGTGTCCGGCGGGCTGAGTTGGAACGGGAGAGAAGATGCCGTAAACGTGAACACGTTGAATAATGCGTGCATATCCTAGAGCGTAAGCAAATCGAAACTAATACTGACTATTACCTAAAGCGATTTAAACCGTGCTTTCGGACGTCTAACTTGATTTACCTTGGTTGAAACCGTTACATTTTTTCTCGTAGCGCCTAGATATCGCAGTGAGATAGCAAAGAAAATGTAGATTGTTTTTTGATGCTCGTGAATAAAAAATAATAATGTAATCGTTGATATGAATGGTAAGAAATTAGAAGTTAGTTATATGCGGTTTTATGGCACTAGAGCAACTATGGTTATATTGCGCCCAACGCCAGGTTAGATATTTTGTTACTTGAAGTGCCCAGAGTTATGGTAGTGATATGTGATTTAAAACATTGGTTTTCTTAAGAAATGTACAAGCAAGAGAAAAATCGGCAAATGCTTGTTCGCCTAAAAGCAATGCAGGATGAAATGGAATGTGTTCATTATAAAATACGATAAAATATATTTTGCTAAGATTCTCAAGTTCCAAGCATGAGATTAAAATGTGATTGACTGTGAGCTCATCTCCGCACAATTCACGCACTGGTTTGTCTTTTTGTGTCAAGAGAAAATTATGAGTAATGTGTGCGTGTCCTACGCGTAGACGACATAAAATAACTTCGATAAAACGTTCCTGATGTCGGCAGAATTTCCATTTTCTTAAAAAGGACTTTGCAGTATGTAGCTTGTTATTTTCTTCATTTTCCCTATCAGCTTGCCACCTAGCTCTTAGTTTCCTGGGCACCAACTTTATACAATCCCTGTGGGTTATGTTCTCGAGTTTTATTTCTCTGAAACTTGCTTGTGCAGCGCATGCGTCAGCTCTTTCATTACCCATAATCTCAACATGACTGGAGACCCAGCAGAATTTTATATCAGAAATTAGAAGAAAAAGCAACCATAGGCCACCGGTAGGATCCGAAACCACGGCGTCTGAATTTTGCGTCCTGTCCTCTACCGGACACGGAAATCAAATAGTGTAAGTAGGGGACCTAACGCGAAATTCGGAGATCATACGTTCTGATCCCAACAGATGATATGTGGTTGTTTTTTTCTTAAACTTTTATCAATTCTCTTTATGTTTATGTTATTATTTGGTATTCCTCAGCATATACAAAAATCCCCCTTGTTTTACTTTGTGCCAGTGGCTATTGGCTCTGTTCGCATGTATGTGTCCAATAAGTATCGGTTATTTACACCTATCGGCTGAAGAGCAAGGAATACCACCTAAGTAACCTAAGAAACAGGACAATTTCTTCACCTACGAACAAACTGTCTGGACGCAAAGCCATTATCTTTGTTGGGACCCATATCGGCGGTATACTTCTCCTGGCCGGCGTCGCCAGCACATGTGTGGTCGGCTTGGCAAAGGGAAACATTCGTTTGCTGACAACGCAGCTGTAAGGCGTGGTACATGTGGGCGCAACCCCGATTGTGAAGGGAAAGCCAACAGCTAGACACGTGTGGAGGGCGAAAGAAGGTCCTTACCTGCTCGACCTTACCCAGAGATATCGTTCGCGAACCAGGAGGGCTCCATTGTTGGAAAGAGTGCGTTCACAGCTAAGCGTTTCTCGTTGGAGCACGAAAACAAACTGGCGTGGTGGCGCCGAGGTTGCTGTTCTCGGATAAGCCCTCAGGTTCTCTTGTGAACGAGGTTTGGAGGTCAGAGTGCGTTCTTGATTTCCTAGCCTCCGAGAGAGATCGTAGCACAGCGCACAGCTAGGCGATAGACGCGTAGGCAGGCAGCTGTCAGCAAGCTCGGTTTGATGATATAGCCGCCATGGAAGCTGAAGGTGCCAAACGTGGTAAGATATAGAGGAGCATAATTCTTTTAACTTCCTCAATCGTTTCTATTATAGGATTGCAGTTTTGTTTCTGAATTGTTTAGCAGGCGCAGGGATGAGAAAAAAAAAAGATATAATTACGTTGTGAGTGTGATCGTCGAACCGAAAGTCTCAAATTCATGTTGTATATTGTACAGCCTAAGTCCGGATCATGTATTCAGTTCTTGTACCTGCACTGAACCTTGGCCAATCCACCACTCTGTGTATATGCCATGTTTACATGGGATAGAAGAATCGGTAATAATAATTAACTTACTCTTTATGCATCCACCGACAAAATTCATCAGTTCTGCTTTCTGTATAAGGCGTCCAGTGCTTGAAGACTACACGCACTCAAAAAATAGGCAAAAAAAAAATTAATACCTTTATCAGCAGGCCTGTTGAACCGAGCGAACTAAATAGTTATTGCTTTTCTTATTGTTTTCACTGAATATTTTGCAATGGAGCAAGGGCAAATATACAGTAGTTTTTCTAGAATAATATGAAAATAATTAGTATTTACTGGAACAGCATGTCTACTTAACCGGTGTGGAGGCGGAAGGCAAGACATGTAGGGTAAAGCCGACTTGGCGATAATTTCTAACAATAATGGTACTTGTAAAATAATTTATCATTAGTGATCCCCCGCTGTTGATCAGAACAATAACGCTTTCTTCAGAGTGAGAATCATAATAGAGTCTTTACAAATGATATATATGCTTCTCAGTCCAGTATAAGCGACGTTAGAGCAAAAAGCCAAGGAATACCCAGTTATTCTTTATTGCGCCTTAATAAATAATTGCGTGCTAGTACTTTGGATGTTATTCTGTAGCACAAGTAGCAAAATCCCAAGTGAATTAAATACAACAGGCTAGACAGCGGAAGTTTAATTTGATAATATAGACTGTTTAGAAAGATGAGAATAATAATGATGATAGTAGCAATAGTGGTCATGACATTAGGTGACAATTTGATGATGCAGTTAGTGAAAAACGCTCTGCAAAGTGGCTTCCGCCATTCCCGCTCTGAAGCAGACTTAAGCAAAGTCCTGCCTAATTTCTTTAGCTGTGTCCTTTTGCAGCCCTTGCATAGTAACACTGACAGTGTTAATAAGTGCGTCTTCTATAGCTATGGATGGAGCATATGAAAGGTGGCCTTTTGAAATCGAATTCCTTGCAGTGTTTTGGGATATATTGAATTCGTAACTTACGGTGGACATACAAGCGGTACTTATTATTGTATTATCAGACCTGCAATACATAGATTTGGTGTGAGCTTAGAGTGGTAGCGCCCTATTTCGCAGATCACTTCGTCTATCAATTGCTTCAAAATGAGCATTTATCCTTATTATATAATTAGATATCTTTTTACTAGTACGTTAGGCGCTCCACTGATTCATTCTATGAGGAGTGGAGGATTCCGCAGTATTCTTTCGATGGATGATCTGAAGGATGTGGGATAGATTTTGTGAACGATGGAATTTTGCTCATTAATATGCGCTGCATACACATTCCCTTGAGTTTGCCGTAAGATGTGCCACAGATAAGACTAACAGCAAAATTAAGAATTGTGTGACAGTGGAACATATGTAAAAGACAGTCTGACAATTTAACGGTGGTTAGCATGGAATGTAAGGCTACCGCTTAGTTTTAGTATGTTGACCCAGCATAACGATAGGCCGAAAGGCGATTCTCATTTTGCGATTCCGTACAGCGTATAACATTCATGTTCGATGTGAAGAAGATATTAGATAACCCATTGTGCAATTCATTACACCACAGGTGGCGACGAGGTTAAGAAGACAAACAAGCCATCTCTACAGTATTACAAGGGCGTACCATTACCTGGCTTTTTCCCACGAGAGTGCATTGAATCGGCTTCGAGGTACAAACCCACTAAAGATGACCTCTACATCGTCACGTACGTCAAATGCGGTACCACCTGGACCCAGCATGTAGTCTACCTCATTCAGACTTGCGGCGTGCCGCCAGCCAACGCCGAGGAATTCTACAGGGCCAGTCCGTACATTGAGGCCTTTGGGGCCGAGTGCGTGGAGTGGATGAAAAAACCCGGGGCTCTGAAAACACATCTTCCGCTGCAGCTTCTTGAGTACAGCCCTGAAGCCAAGTATCTTGTGGTTGCTCGCAACCCGCGTGACGTCATCGTATCCTTGCATTACCATTGGCTGACATTTGTCGGATACCACTACGATGGCACTTTCGACGACACATTCGAGCATTTCATGAGTGACGACATCGACTGTGGCAACTTCTTCACTTTTTACATGGACTGGTATGAGCGGAGCAGGGATCCCAACGTCCTCTTTGTTTTGTACGAGGACATGAAGCGGAATCCCGAAGAGGTCATCCTCAAGATTGCTAGGTTCATGGGGGCAGGGTATGAAGATAACCTCTTGAAAGACGACCGGAAGGGACTCCGCGACGTGATTAAATACAGTAGCGTCGAGGAGATGAAGAAGTACACCAACGACATGATTCAAGAGTTTTTTCGAGGCAGCTTTGAGTTTCACGGTCCGGCTTTCAAAGGATTTCAGTACTTCCACGAAGGGATTCATTCAGCCGGCTCTGACGCAGCGAAAGGCATCACCTATGTCCGTAAGGGGGTTGTAGGAGATTGGAAAAATCACTTCTCTGAAGAACAGCTGAGAAGACTGAATGAGAAATTTAGGAGAGAGACCGAAGGCAGCGACCTGGCCAAGATGTGGTCGGACATGAACTTTCTTGACTGAAGCTAATCGAGGCCTTTTTGTTTATATACTCTTGACGTGACTTAGCTGTAAATAATTTTTTGTAGAATTCGGAGTGATGAGCTTTTCCTTAGCCTGAGCTCCTTTCAATATAGCCTGGAGCAGACACGTAATTAGGAGCCGGTCTGGGGCGCCATTGGAAATTGCACGTTAAGAATGTTTCCGCCGTTCCTTCCACAATTACGTTTGGTTGATTAGCACGCAGCGAAACTTTGCGCAGATCTGCACTATCCAGCGACTGTTTCCTTCGGAATGGTATAAATCTAATCAGTTGGAGAGATTGTGAAAGCCTTGTAACGGGTAGAAATGGTACCACAGCTTGTCTCTCAGCTTACCATGATCGATAGCTTGGAAATGCAAATGCCACTTCAACCTTTGAGCTCATAGAAGCCCTTATAAGAGGCAGTTGAGCTTGAAGAGGTACTGTAAGCTTGAAGAGGAAGTTGTAATTAAGGAATAAGAGCTTTAGCACGCCGGGCGCATTGAGTACTATGACAAGTCAAAGATTCTTTAAAAAAGGGATGGAGGTGACCAATATACATATGTGATCAGCAATATATTGTGCCTATATTTTAACCACAAATCGCGTCCTAATAAGCTATGCAGACCGGGTATTGATTGATACATCACTTTACAGTGATGTAGATAATTGTTGAGCTACACATTTATGAGAAACCATGTGCGGCTTGTCTTCCTGTGCAACGTTTCTCTATGACAAGAGAAAGCAGGTGAAATATCGTTA
This sequence comes from Amblyomma maculatum, assembly GCF_055883805.1. Taxonomy (NCBI): domain Eukaryota; kingdom Metazoa; phylum Arthropoda; class Arachnida; order Ixodida; family Ixodidae; genus Amblyomma; species Amblyomma maculatum. The sequence continues at coordinate 418,535,522 of NC_139344.1, forward strand.
TTTTTTATTTAGAGCATGTAGATTTTGTCCATCGAAACGCTTTGTTTGGATACACTGATATATATGTTACCTTGGTTGTCAATAATAAGGAATTTGCGGTGTGCACTAGAAGAGAAACGTCCTCCTTCCCAGAGCAATTGCCGCGTCTAGAACGGTGTGGGACAGGCTGACACGCCTTCTTATGCCTGCCAATTATGACTGCCCGAGCAGTAGTATGGTGTTTCGGCGCTAAACGTTCTTCTATAGTAATGAGTAGATATGAGTATCCCTACCTTGAAATTCTTCAGACGTGTATTGAGCCAAAATACTGGACATGCAAGCGTGCTTGGTGAGGCCTGTAGTCAGTACGTAATCCCATCTTGATGCCGTCTCAGTATTCCTCGGACGAATAAGGAAAACAGTGACCAGACTGCACTACGAACTAAACGACTGTATATTCGATCTGGATTATACTCAGTTGTTAGAGCCACAAGTACCTTCATCAGCATGCTGAAAGATCAGAGAGATTGAGATTATTGTAAGGTATAAGCTGGATTATCTTTGCGGATTAAGCCGACAGCAGCTGCTACGTAAGACACTTACATACAATTTTAACCAAATAACTGAGATGCTTCTCAATGAGTCGAAAGATGCGCGCTACGATACACACAAACATCCATAATAGTGCCGCGAACTATTGTAATGTTTATTTGTTGCTGCCAACAGTCACAAACACGCGGCTGATGACCATTTAGTACTAGCGTTCAAAGGCCGGACAGTTCATTTTTACAGCTCAAATAAGAAAGTAGTCATCCCATGACTGTGTTTCTTGCAGAAAAAGAAAGTTGTTTCTGCTTACAAAGAAATAAAAATATTGTGCGTCAGTGGGTAGTAATTTACGGTTGCTTCTGTTTTTGAGAAAACATCTCAAGTATATAAAGAGGTTGAATTGACATTGTCCTTCAGTGAATATGCATTTAAGTTTGCTTCTATTTTTGCGAAGACATCGCTAGCACAAGCGAAGGTTGAAATCACAGCAATTTATTCGCATTACCAAAGTATACATATTGAAAGCATGGATTTGCTTAACAGTGTCAGTGTTAAACCTATATTTACCTGTTGGAATCAGAAAAAGCCAGCTACCATTCATTTCTCACGTTACGGTTACCGCTCTCGATGCAGCTACCGTTCTGGAAAAACAATTCAGTCCGATAAAACAACAAGTGCGTATCTTTGCCTGCTGTAATAAAACGCAACCTAGCACTCATTACAAGCGTTAAGGTTATCACGTCCGCCGCAACTGTCTTCTGGAAAAAAAAATGCATCCCTATCAAATCAGAGTCCAAGCGTGGTAAAGACTGTAGAAACTCATTGAAACTGACGAGTGACGTTTTATATCACTGGTAAATACAAAAGGCATGTTCTGCTCATCATCGTAAAGCTTAAGAAACCTGGCAGTAATTACTATGAACTCCTGCTTCTTTCAAGTACGTCGTAATTTGTCTCACGGCTTCTGACAGAAATTATATCTATGAAAATCACTGGAAAGCGACTTACTAGCTCTGATACTCAAATTAAAGGCTAATTTTAATATTGTGAGGCATAAGGTAAAAAAAAAGGAAACTGTTCTTATATAAACAGTCCAAAATGTGAAGAAAATGCAAAGACCACGCACGTGTTTGTGTATTGGCTGGCAAACAAATTAGATTATAATTCGCTTGCGGCAAAAAGAAACGCAGAAACAATAGAAACAGCGAATATGAAGAAGCATTTTTTCATACACCTAAAACTACCAGACGCTTAATGAGAGAGTGAATGATTCTTGACAACAGGCTTTTTAAGATAAAAATAACCCTTGCTTTTTCGGCAATGTAATCCCATGCTGGCGGCTGTGAAGAAGCAATTGCGAATGTCGCCGGCTAGTCGACTGGTCAACTGGTAAACTAAGTTCTTGATAGATAAGTTTAGAACCGTAGCGAATATACTTTTGGCTTCAATTAGAGGTTTGAAGTGGCCTTCAGTATAAGCCATAACTGTTTTTAAAACATCGAAAATGCGATTATTCTCGAAGCTTTGACTGAACAAAGTTTGCCATTTTTCGGGCAATTTGAAAGTATATAGTTGAGGATTCGACGGAAACCCGTCCGGCAAGGGAAATTGAGCATATTGACGAAAAACAGCACTCGCCGAAGTCACAGACGAAAAAGAAAAAGAAAAACAAAACATAAACACATTGACGTTTCGGCACCGCTACGGGTGCCTTATCACAATGGAAATGAAACGAGATGGGCCGTCGCTTATGAAGTTGTGTTGCGTACAAAGTGCATGTACATCTCGGGTAGATTTCCCCGCGTCCTGTTTATCGCTTCGCTCGTCATTTGTATGTGTAATGATTCCTTGAGTAGGCGGGTAGATAACAGTTTTTCCCTTTCAAGTATCTGCGCGGAATCCCAGTCAGTCAGGTGGCCCGTGTCTTGATTGTGCTCTGCTACAGCGTTAGAAGTCACTTTTTTGTTCTTTACGTCACGTTGGTGTTCCTTCAATCGTCTTCTGAAGTCGCCAGTTTCGCCTATGTAGGAAGCGCTGCAATCTTTGCAAGGAATCTTGTAGACGACGCCAGGGTAGCTTGTCTTCTCCAAAGGGTCTTTGACCCGTACCAGATGATTTCGGAGCTTGCTGGATGGTACATGGGACATTGGACGTCGTAGGCAGCGAATATCCTGCATAAGGTTTCGCTGACGCCCTGGGCATAAGGAATGACAGCACGCTTTTTCTTTTTTCTTCTTTCTCCGGTTGGAGGGGCTGCAGCGCGTAGTTCTTGCGAACGGAGCACCTGGGAAGGGTATCCATTTTCTTTAAGGTCCTTCCGTATGTGGCTCAGTTCACGACGTGTTTTTCTTGGGCTTGAGCAAATCCTGAAGGCCCGATTAAAAAGCGCCGAGGCAACCGATCGCTTATGCCCTAATGGGTGCGCTTAATGAAAATGCAGATATTTACCCGTGTGGGTAGGCTTTCTGTATACACTCGTCGCTAAACCGTTTCTTCTTCTTTCAACAAGGACGTCAAGGAAGGGGAGTCGCCCATTGATAGTGAACTGGACGCTTTCTTGAAACGAGTTAAGGTGCCGCAGGAATCTTTCGGCGTCCTCTCGTTGGATGAGGCAGAAACAATCGTCAACGTAACGAAGGAACAGTCTTGGTGGAGGGTCGAATGACGTGAGTGCGCGGTTTTCAATCATTTCTAGGGCCAGGTTGGCACAAACCACAGAAATGGAAGCACCCATTGCTGTCCCGAAGACCTGCCTGTAGAACGTCTTGTTGAACGTAAAGTACGTGTTGGACAGGCAGAATTTGAGGAGCTGGTATAGATCGTCCGTTTCAATAGGTATACGTTCTAGCAGAGACAAGTCGTTGTTCATAGCTGTTTTGCAACATTCGACTGCGAAGTCTACCGGCACACACGTAAACATGGATCTCACGTCGAAAGACACCATGACGTGGTCGTCGTCAAACGTTGTCTTTAGTTTTTCTACAAACTGTGCCGAGTCTTTCACGTGCGTGCTGATTTGAAAGTAGATCGCCCGCTTGTAGGGCAAAGCGACTTTAGGGCAGCTTTGAACGTAGCTCTGTCTCGTGACCCTCTCGTCCCTGCCTCAAAAGAAAGAGTGAGGTGTGCTGAGCAGCGAAGCAGGCGGGACAAAAAATGTGACTTCACAGTACCGTGTAGCGAGGCGATTCCATAAACCCCGGGCCGCCAGCACTCAATTTCGCAACAGCGTGCTGGCGCGACACGCAATTATATTCCTTCCACGTAAATGTCGTATCTGCTGAGTTACATCAAATGTCGTTTAGTTTTCCAGCAGTCTAAAACACTAGCAACTTTTTAGGAAAACCGTTTTACTCACAGGTCTTAGCTGACGCTGATGACTACAAGCGAAAGAAGAAAGAATGCAGGGAGCGTGCGTGAGAGGAGCTCCCTACACGCGCGCCCAGATGGACACTTGCGTGGAGGCTAGAAGGAATCTCAGCCCAGAATCTCATACGATAAAGTAAACATCGCCCTACAACCATTTGCACAGACTTTCCAAATGTGCGGAATGAAATCAGACATTGAGAATAATTAGTCATATCTTCCCCCAAAGGTGTTACGCCAGAAGTGTCATTAACACAAATGTGTAATGTTATGGGAAACATCGAGTGACGAGTAAGTTCCTGCTTTAACGAGGAAGTGCTTTTTGCATTCAGAAAACTTGAATGACAGTATGACACGACATCGGTTCCACGTTCACATACATGTGCTCCGCTTCCGTGAACACTGGAAGGATTATTCTTCTTCCACTCTCTCACCTCCGGGTTCCGAGGCACTCCGGGTTGGAAGATAATGAGGTCGCGGATAGACTAGCTGGAGGTCACACAAACCGAGCGGCCACCATTCCCGATCTCACAACTAGCATTCCTGTCCCTACGGCTTACGGCGCGCGACTTAAGCAACGTAGGATTTATCCCCCTCCACACAAGGGGCTAAATGCACAATGAAGACAGCTCCAAACCAACACTTACGCCAACCTACATCAATACAGCATAATTTTCCCAGAACACTACACAGACATATGCCCTCGGTGCAACGACCAGCCCACCGCGTACCACATCACATGGGGGTGCACAGGCCCCAAACCTTCACACATAAACATGCACCATTCGGAGGAGCAGTGGGAGGCCACTCTGCTATGCTATGATCTAGAGACCCAGCGTAGGCTGGTAACTCAGGCAAGAGCGGCAGCCCAGGCCACTGGGGTCTTGAAATGAAGACTCCACTCACTGCCCTCCCCACCCCCCCACCTTTTTTTTCTTTTTCTTTTCGAAATAAAGATTTCTCTCTCTCTCTCACCCACCTCAAAAGAGCAACCTGTGTTGGTAGCTCCTCTAAACTTTCTGTTATCATTTGGACTCATCAAGTACCAAAAATATTAGTTGTAGTTTAACTCTGGTTAACCCTAGTTGAATTGCGATAGCAAAGGCGGAAGCTTCTTTTGCCTGCTACATTATTCCCCTGTCACGCCCTATCAGTGTAAGTGCTACATTATTGGGGAGACTTAAGCTCATCCTTTAAGAGTATGACGCGAGAGCGTGAGTTACCAGCCTTCTTCTTCTTCTTCTACTGCTCCTCCTTGGCTGTTCAAGGTCAAGCGTGGCGTCCACCACGGGGATACGTGCCGGCTCCAAACCTGGCGCAGTATTGCTATCGCAATAAAAACATGCAAAGAATCAGCGCTCGCCAATGTCAGCTGCTACCTACCACCTGTCAGGGCTTTGGCCGCGATTTTTAGCTAACACCGACGCCTACGACGGAGTTGCTGGGCAATGATGCCTTCAACACTACAACGTTAAAAAAAGACCGTCACGTACACAGTATTCGGGTCAGAGCCCTTGTTTCAGGCTTCTGGTACATAGAAGTGTTACTGGCTGGCCGATAAATGATCTATGAGGACAGCTCCAGCCAAATGTTTTTCAACATCAAAAACAACATGCATGTGTTGTTTGACTCTTTCAGTGTACTTGAACACTTGTAGGGCAGGAAGAGTGGTATTTCTTGCAGAGTACAATGAGCTGAAACGATATCCTGCTGGCCTTCCTCCACCGGTGAGGTCTACGCCAAAAATGGTTCTTTGATCACAGATCTGAAGTGAACAGCGGCATCACAACGACTCTGGCAACCAGGCCTGACAACTGTCGGCAGCATTTATCGAGGCTGAAACAGGCGCTAGATGGTTCCGCATCACCGTTACTGCGCTTTTCCAAAACTGGCGAGATGAAAATTAGACATTTTTAACAGCACAGTGAACTCTGAACTGTTCATTAGACACGTAATTATTCTTTGATAGACATACTTTTACCGCATGCTGCGTCTAGTCTTGATTCTGTGACCTAAGTGTGGATATACTTTTTTCACATTATCACTTTGCTGTGACTTTGAGTTGTTCTAATCAGTTTCGTACAATGCATTGCGAGAGTGGTGAGCACGGTTGTCATGATCCCATGCGAAACCTAAATGCACCTTTATTCTCCTATTACATCGTTTCATTTGCATGCCCTGTTGATAGTATTGCCAAACACTGGATGACAATCGTGGCGAACTTAACGAGTTACCCGGCTGCGTAGGTGCATTAATAAAAGATGCCTAAATAAAGGAACAAGTTTGATTTGAACAAGGGCTGTGCACGCATGGCAGGCAACCTCGCAACAAAGTGTAGCCGACGGGCATTAATTATTTGGTGATACTGGAATAACATGATAGAGAGAAAAAAGCAAGATAGATTATAAAGGCGTATGCAAAAGGAACATGTATACGCAAATTGAGCATTTCTCACACCTCGCCGTAAACTTCTCCTTCAATATTAGTCGCCCTCTTGGTTCTACCCATGGTAGCCGCCTTCCTATTGAGGTTTATTGATGTTACAACTGGTCAAATGAGATGTAGCAGTGACACTGGCAATACATACATACATACATACATACATACATACATACATACATACATACATACATACATACATACATACATACATACATACATACATACATACATACATACATACATACATACATGCATACATACATGCATGCATGCATGCATACATACATACATACATACATACATACATACATACATACATACATACATACATACATACATACATGCATACATACATGCATGCATGCATACATACATGCATGCATACATACATGCATGCATGCATACATACATACATACATACATACATACATACATACATACATACATACATACATACATACATACATACATACATACATACATACATACTGTGAAGAGGAAGTAGTGCACGAGAAACATTCCAGGCAGTGGCATCGTGATCGCTGCGCGTGTTGCACCTGACTGTGTTCGCTGCCGCTGTGTTCGCCGCTGACCTACCCAGTCCTGCTGATCGAGTCCTGCTGATCTACTCAATAAACCCCCAACTTACATTTGGTGGAGGTGCCGGTTAAGATCTATCCTCTCGCCCTGGAACTCCGCAGCCGCACATTACCACCTCCTGCGATGCCTAAGGACGTTAACCACCAAGCCGTACAAGTTGGCTCGGCCATCATCTGTTCCGGCTCCCTCCGCCAGCGAGTTCCCGCCATCTTCAGCGACACTGACGACCATGACGTCGAGGACTGGCTTACGTCCTACGAAAGAGTGAGCGCTTACAACAAATGGGACGCGGAAACGAAGTTCAGCAACGTTATTTTCTATCTCACCGGCGTAGCCAATCTATGGTTTCGGAACCATGAAGCGGACATTCCATCATGGTCCGTGTTCAAAGCCAGCTTCTCGGAAGTTTTCGGCCGTCCGGCTGTGAGAAAACTGAACAGCGCTTGCGTGCGCGGTCTCAGCAGGTTGGCGAAAATTTCATTAGTTATATCGAGGATCTCGTCGACTTGTGCAAGCGCGTGAATGCTCAGATATCAGAGGCCGACAAGATTAAGTACATTCTGCAAGGCATATGGATGACGACGCCTTCCAAATGCTGAATGCTCGAGATATCCGCACCGTCGCAGAAGTGGTCACATTGTGTCAAAGTTATGATGAACTGCGCAAACAAACGGCCATAACTCGCGCGAACACCATGCATTCTGAGTCGCTTGCTGGCCTGACAGATGCAGCTGAACATTCTGTGCTCCTGCCACAAATCAAGAGCTTCATTCGGGAAGAAGTTGCTCGACAGCTCTCCCTTATGTCCTGCCATGAAGGACCTTCGGCGCACCTCGCTCCCAGTTTGCGCCAGATCATTCAAAAACAGGTAGCTGAATCCCTTCTTCCAGCCCCTCAATCCATGCCTGTCGCAGCCCCGTTGACGTATGCGGCTGTTGCTACCCGACCACCACCTACGTATGCTCCGCCGCAACATGCCTAAGTTCAGCCGCCTCCTAGTCCTGCTCGAGAACCTGCGCAGTTTTCTCGACCGGCTCCAAGACCCCGCAATCCCTGGCGCACGACAGATAACGGGCCAATTTGTTACACTTGTGGGCTGGCTGGACATATTTCTCATTATTGCCGAAACCGCCTCCCAGTGTCGGCACCACCTATTCATGGCCCTAGGTACTGGTCTTCGACGCCTCAGTATTCCGCGCCTACTGAGCCTCCAGCCAGCCGTCATTTCTCCCCAGACCGTTCAGCCATGTCCGACCACCGTTCACTGTCGCCGCGACGCCGGTCTATCTCTCCGATGCGACGTCGACAGAACGCTTCACTTGACAGAAACTAGAGGCTGCAGTTCCTGAGGCGAGAACTGCGACCCCGTCGAACTTCCCAAGTCCTCATCTGTCGCCGGCAAACCTTATTGAAGTTTTCGTCGAGGGTGTTGCTGTCATTTCTTTAATTGACACTGGTGCTGCGATTTCGGTTATGGACGCAAAACTATGTAGCTCTTTAAAGAAAGTGAAGATGCCAATTGCGGGAATTTTGTTGCGAACGGCCAGCGCTCAGCATATCAAGCCTTTAGCAGCGTGCACCGCTCGAGTAGTTATCCAGAATTGCATTTATAGAATTGAGTTCGTCGTGTTGCCGAGTTGCTCAAACGCTGTAATTTTAGGCTGGGATTTCCTATCATGTCACGCTGCTATTATCGATTGTGCTCGAGCTGAAGTGGGATTCTCGACTTTGCCCGATGCCTTACCAGACGCTGATCTACCAAATTCCTGTGCTAAAGCCCTCGTCGCCGAAGATTTCGATCTTCCTCCCTGCTCTTCTGTGCTTGTTCGCGTCGCTTGTGCCTCTGTTAGCGATGACACTGTTCTCTTCCCACCAGCCCATACTTTCCTGCGCCGCAAGTGCCTACCATTGCCCTCCGCTGTGCTCGCTATTTCCGCTGGCCTTTCAATGTTATGGGTCTCTAACCCATTTAACTCCCCTACTGCATTGCGCCATGGTGAATGCCTCGGCAGTATCCAGCTAATCACATCTCTTCTGATCGCTGAGGAACCTGACGATGCGCCGCACTCTGCCGTGAATATGCTCAGCCCCCCTTCACCTGCGCCCGCTTCCCCCTCTACAGACTTGTTCCTGCGTTCCATCGACGTCGATCTTCCTCCAGCGCAGCGCACTCAGCTTTTGAACCTACTACATCACTTTCGCTCCTCCTTCGACTCTCATCAAAGTTCTTTGGGTCAAACTTCTACAGTCACTCATCGCATCGACACCGGCACCGGCACCCACGCATCACTACGACAGCCCCCCTATCGTGTGTCTGCAACCGAACGCCAGGCTATTGAAGAGCAAGTCGACCTAATGATTAAGAATGGCGTGATTCAGGCCTTAAGCAGCCCTTGGGCGTCACCTGTTGTCCTCGTAAAAAATAAAGATGGTTCGATCCGCTTCTGTGTCGATTATCGACGCCTTAATAAGATTACGCGCAAGGACGTCTACCCTCTCCCGCGCATCGACGACGCTCTCGACTGTTTGCAAGGCGCCGAGCTCTTTTCTTTCCTAGGTTTACGTTCCGGGTACTGGCAAGTTCCCCTGGAAGCAGCTGATCGCCCTGAAACTACCTTTGTAACTCCCGATGGCTTGTACGAATTTACAGTTATGCCGTTTGGCCTTTGTAATGCTCCGGCAACAATTGAGCGGATAATGGACACCATTTTGCGTGGCCTAAAGTGAAAGACGTGCCTCTGCTACCTCGACGACATTGTCGTCTTTTCTCCTGACTTTCACACACACCTCTACCGTCTGAAGCACGTTTTGACCTGCCTATCTGATGCCGGACTGCACCTGAATTTAAAAAAAATGTCGTTTTGCCGCCCACCAGCTCACCATTCTCGGCCACGTTGCCTCCAAAGAAGGTGTATCCTCAGATCCTGCCAAACTTCGTGCCGTAGCAGCCTTTCCCAAACCGACTTCCATCAAAGATCTACGTAGCTTCCTCGGGCTGTGCTCTTACTTTCGCCGCTTTATTAGAAATTTTGCTTCAGTTGCTGCTCCCTTGACAGACCTTCTGTCCGGCAGTTCCGACCTTTCGTCGTAGTCGTCAACGTGCGACGATGCCTTCAATGCTTTACGCCGCATCCTCACAGTACCGCTTGTCCTACGTCACTTCGACCTCACAGCGCCTACTGAAGTCCACACGGACGCCAGCGGTATTGATCTCGGCGGTGTGCTCGCTCAGCGCAAATCAGGTTATACTGAATACGTTATCGCCCATGCTAGGCGTACACTCAAGAAGGCTGAATCCAATTACTCTGGCACTGAAAAAGAGTGCTTAGCGATTATTTGAGCTCTTACTAAATTCCTCCCGTACCTCTATGGCCGCCCTTTTGAGTAGTGACGGGCCACCATGCGCTTTGCTGGTTTTCCTCACTGAAAGACCCGTCCGGCAGACTAGCAAGATGGGCTTTTTGCCTTCAGGAATATGATGTCCACGTTGTTTACCTCTCCGGCCGCAAGCATCACGACTCCGACGCACTTTCCCGCTGCCCCCTTATAGCTGAGGTCGCGAGCCTTTCCTCTTCCGACCATTCCCCGCCATTGCTTCACATCAATGACATGCCGTCAGCGCAACGGCAAGATCCTTGGATAAATTCTCTCCTCAATTTTATCTCCAGTCCAACAGCTGCTTCTCCATCACGTGCTCTCCGCCGCCATGCTTCCCACTTTGCGATTCGTGATAACCTCCTCTACCGCCGCAACTACTGCGCAGATGGCCGCAAGTGGTTGCTAGTTATTCCCCGGCAGCTACCTTCGCAAATCTGTGACTATTTCCACGCTGACCCACAATCCGGTCACGCGCGCGTCTTCAAGACATACACTCGTATCCGGCTGCGTTACTACTGGCGGGGCATGTACACCTTCGTACTCAAGTACGTTGGCTCATGCTTCACCTGTCAACGTCGCTAGCCATCTCCTCAACTTTCTGCTGGAGAGTTGCTGCTCGTATCCGGCTGCGTTACTACTGGCGGGGCTTGTACACCTTCGTAATCAAGTACGTTCGCTCATGCCTCACCTGTCAACGTCGCTAGCCATCTCCTCAACTTTCTGCTGAAGAGTTGCTGCCGTTACCCCCCCCCCCCCCCCCCCTATACCCTTTCGACCGCGTCGGCATCGATTTGTACGGGCCGCTTCCCTATACTGCTGCCGGCAACCGCTGGGCTATCGTAGCCGTTGATCATCTGACGAGGTATGCAGAAACCGCCGCACTTCCAACTGCCACAGCGTCAGAAGTAGCTTCCTTCATTTTGCAGCGATTTGTTCTTCGTCACGGCTCACCTCGAGAGCTGCTCAGCGACAGAGGACGCGCTTTCTTGAGTGACGTCGTAAAAGCCTTGCTCACCAGGTGCAACGTTATTCATAGAACCACCTCCGCCTATCATCCCCAGACTAATGGCATCACTGAGCGTTTCAATCGTACCCTTGGCGACATGCTCTTTATGTACGTCTCCTCCAACCACTCAAATTGGGACCTCGTACTTCCGTATGTCACTTACGCTTACAATACCGCAACGCAGTCTACTTTTTTTCTCCTCTACGTCCGTCACCCCTCTGCTACAATCGACACCATACTCCCGTATCAGCCACACATATCACAGTATACTCTTGCGTCTCAAGCAGCCCAGCATGCGGAAGACTGTCGACAAATTACCCGCGAATTCACAGCTAACGCCCAGTACCGCCATAAATCCAACCATGACAACCAACACTCGACACCGGACTTCTCGTCTGGCGCACTTGTGTGGCTGCGGATACCCTCAAATGCTCCTGAACGCTCTTCAAAATTTCTTGCTAAATACCATGGCCCATACCGAGTTCTGGAGCGCACATCTCCGGTTAATTATGTGGTGGAACCTCTTACGCCGTCTCATGATCTACGCCGGCGCGGACGAGAGATTGTTGAGGTCCAGCGCCTCAAACCTTATTATGACCCTGCCGTATTGCTCACGCCGTAAGTCGCCAGGATGTCTCCTCTTCGTCCCGGGGGTAATTGTGAAAAGGAAGTAGTGCACGAGAAACATTCCAGGCAGTGGCATCGTGATCGCTGCGCGTGTTGCACCTGACTGTGTTCGCTGCAGCCGTGTTCGCCGCTGACCTACCCAGTCCTGCTGATCTACTCAATAAACCCCAATCTTACAATACATGCATACATACATACATACATACATACATACATACATACATACATACATACATACATACATACATACGTACATACATACATACATACATACATACATACATACATACGTACATACATACATACATACATACATACATACATACATACATACATACATACATACAGACATACATACATACATACATACATACATACATACATACATACATACATACATACATACATACATACATACATACATACATACATACATACATACATACATACATACATACATACATACATACATACATACATACATACATACATACATACATACATACATACATACATACATACATACATACATACATACATACATACATACATACATACATACATACATACATACATACATACATACATACATACATACATACATACATACATACATACATACATACATACATACATACATACATACATACATACATACATACATACATACATACATACATACATACATACATACATACATACATACATACATACATACATACATACATACATACATACATACATACATACATACTAAAAAAGCTCCCGTTGTGTAGTCGAACAAAGACTGAGCGCATCATAGGGTCGCAGCTGGACAAGGCATTCACTGAAATGTTTATATAACGCAATGATTAAGTGCCCGACCAACAGTAGTCAGTTTCCTCTTGGTTTGTTCGTATTTGCTTCTTGGCTCGTCAGCTAATGTCGTAGCACTCGGTAGCCAAGACTGCTTCTTAAATGGGCAGATGGTGTCGGAGCTTGTGTTAAATTTTTAACCTTGCCTAGCATTTAACAGCTTGGTCTAATGCGAAAGCGGCGACTTTCTTTTTATAGATGGATTAATGATTCCATACAGCGAAACTTCAATTTCTCCTTAGCATCCCTTCAAGCAGCTCGTCAAAGCTCACATTCCTGTCGTCGCTAACAGCATGCGTGAATAAGCGCAGTCATGTCCCGATCTATAGCGCTTCGCAGGCGCTTGCGGAAAGTTCAAGAGAATTAAATGAATATTTCCAGCAACAACTGGGCCTGCTGGGCCTCTGTGGGTGTTGTGGATCGTCTGCTAATTTTTCATAAGAAATGTTCGCTCTCCAGAGTGGGTTTTGTTTTTAAACAGTGTGATATAAAGAATGTTTCATTTGCAGGCTATTGTGTTATTTCCGTCAACAAAAACCTAAAGACAAACCTTTTTTTTTCTGCTTCGACAACTTGCACAACACAAATTCTCCTTTGAACTGATGAAGCAATGAAACATATTGTTCAAAGCGGACAAGGCTTGGAATAATATTTTTCGGATCAAAAATGATAAAGAATATATAAGTTAAAAATTAAGTTCGAACAGTGTTTTTTTTTTACTCTCATGTTAAAGCAAACGAGCATCTTTGCCCCACGCATGCTTCCATCGAACTTACTTTTCTTTTTTTGATTGCGGCGCCCAGAAGCTGCATTTTTTCGCGGGTGAGATGTTCATTTCTGGAATTTTCACTCGTTGTTTCGCATCCGAACGTACCAGTCGTAACCAGGTTTTTCTTGGCGTTTTGTCAAGACGGGTGAAACGAACAAAAGTGCTTGTTTCGTTTGAGGTGTACCTGGGCACTCTGCGGAACATGTCAGTGTCGTCCAACGACATGGATTCGCCCACCACCTTGGCTTGTATAAAAACATAGGTAGGTTCAAGATCAAATGGTGCAGCCCTGATCTCCAGATTGTTCGACTGGGAGTACTGCTCAAGCTGTTCTGCACTATCAACTCGCGATCGAATCCCGGCCGCGGCGGCCGCTTTTCGATGGCAAAGCAAGACGCTCACGTTGTATGCGATGTTTGTGCACGTTAAAGAACCCCAGGAAGTCGAAATTACTGGAGCCCTCCACAACGATGGCTCTGATAGCCTGACTCGCTTTGGGACGTTAAACCGCACAAGACACAAACCATTCTACACGCTCATGTAGCTCACGCTTTTCTTCTTTGAGGGCTTCCTTACTTGTCGCTGGAGTGTACAGAATGTAATGTTAGAATTGTAATCATTGAAACTAATACAGAGCTTCTTTTCGGAAGTCATCAGTCTAGCTATTCAAGTTGCTCTCTTTACCAGTTTCTTCAAGAACATCCTCTCTCGCTTTCCCTTAGCGATCCGTGCAGTGCGAACCGTTATTTTTCCACTCCACCACTACCATGCAAACAAATAAAACTTATTCCACAACAGACCATCAAGCGAAGCACAAAGATTTCGTTTGTGTGAGTTGGTTTATGCTTTTCCGTGTATGAATATGTTTCGTGTACACGTATCCCTAGGTACTTGTGTTCTAGCACACTCGATATGCTGTAGCAGAAAATCTGGCTAAACGTAAATAAGCACATAGGCGTGGCCTCTCTTAGAACTGCGCTTGCTACTCGATTTCTACCACTGCTCTCAGCGCGTAGTACTTCGTGTATGGCCGCTCAGTATTGAAGGGAATGATCAGTCTGCGCGGAAAGATGGTTTCTTTTATCTCTACTAAAATCGAAAATGACTTTTGGACATTACATATGTCAAGAGGAATTCTAGTAAGTAGAACAGAAAAACCATAATTAGACCAAGATCACGGCTTTAGAAAGCTATCAAGCCAAGCATTTTTATAAGCGAGTTTAGAAGCAAAAGGCAGCGGCAAGTCACACAAGGTGAACAATACGACAGTTACTGCCTGGATGACCCTACCGCCAGATATCGTTAACGAACAGGGAGAGCTTCATTGTTCGAAAGAGTATGCTCGCAGCTAAAAAAACGACCCCATACGTTAATCACCCTGACTGCATTCATGAAGCAAGAAATCAAGTGGACGTGGGGGCGCCGAGGTTATTGATCTGAGATAAGCACTAAGGTTCTATTGTAAACGACGTTTGGTGTTAAAGAGTGCGTTCTTGACCCTACGAGCCTTTGATGGCGACAGTACCACAGCGCGCAGGCGATCGGCGCACAGACAGGCAACTCTCTGGAAGCTTGGTTGGATGGTATAGTAGCCATGGAAGCCGAAGGTGCCAAACATGGTAAGATATAGCGGAACATAATTATTTGAACTTCAGGCACCGTTCTTCTTATATGATTGTAGTTTTATTTCTGGCTTTATTGTTAGAATGGGAAAGAACGAAAGAAGATTAAATTATGTTTTGAGTGTGAACGTCGAACCGATAATTACTAGTCGGAGACTGCACGCTAGTTAACAACATAACGAAGAAACAATGCCATGTCGTAAACAGCCGGCGTGTTGAAGAGAGCGCTCTAAACGTTTATTTGTTTTTATTGTTTTGAGAAAGCATTTTGCCACGAGACAAGAGCAGAGACGCAGTAAGTTTGTTTGAAGAATACGAAAAGAATTTAAATATTCTAAAACAGGATGTCTACCCTACTGAGGCTGGGAAGACGATGAATTCTACGGCAATAACTGTACTTGCAAAATCGTTATCTATAGTTTTCACGCATTTGGTAAGAAGATTAAGGTTTAAGGTTTCTTTTTTTGAAACAGAATCATAATGACCGTGTTAATATCATTACATATAGATTCCTTACTTCAGTTTAGGTGAGATGAAATTACAACGCCCGGGATTACGAGACTATCGTTCATAACAAGTTAATAAATTTCAGAGATATTACTTAGGATGCTATTTGTTGTTATCGGAAGCACATGTAACTAAAAACAGTTTGGTAGACTTCGTTTGAAAATTTTGTATCCTGGTATTAACGTTGTTCACATAACTGCGATGAACTCTTTGCAATGATAAACTTTGTTTATCGAGAATCGATCTGCTTACTAATATCAATAACTTCAAGGTCTTCGTCATTGACAGGAATTGGTAATATGACGTGAGAAGATATAACGGGTAGGAATTCTGATTATTTAATAGAAGTTGAAAAGTCTCTGTCAAAGCAGTGTGTGCATGTTGCCGTCCCACTCCTCATTTCGTGGGTCAGCAATAAATGACGTCACAAATTCAATGCCATCTGGACGCGAGGGAGCCCTGACAGGATTTTTTTACTGCTTTGTATGGACACTTCCTGCCCGCGCTTGTCATGGGCCAACTAATGCTTTCACCTTAATAACAGCTTCATAAAAGTTGGGCTGTTCGCGTGTTGCAAGAAGAACGATACGGTGACAAGGCTGCGTAGTCCTTTATTGGGCGGCACCTCTGCCGCTGTCCGGCTGCGCTCAAACAGGTCCTCGCGTTTTATAGTCCCTGCTGACATAACTTACCACATTACTTATCACGCCAATAACAAGGTGCGGAGGCACGTATATAAAAATGACCAGCTAAGCATAAGCCACTCTAAAGCCCGCTGTTCGAAAACGGGGCATCATAGATTACCTTTGCCCAAAGCGAAGTGATTATGAAGATGACAAGAAAGAATTCTGATGAGCAAAACCGACGACAAAAGGTGTCTAACAGATTGCCATTATCGTGAGTAAGCAGGAAATGAGTGGGCAGCAGCCAGTAACCCCAAATGACTAAATAAAGAAGTCCACCCTTTCCTCACTTCGTTTCCTCCTTGCGAAGCACAGAGAAGCCAATTTTATATATTCAACTGCTCATATTGTGTATAGCTTTCACTTTCAATTCAAAGCAGCAGATGAATGAGATTCACTTGCAGCCTGTTGGGAGGAAACTATTATAATTTTATTAACTGTGCGAGTAGTTTGCGTAATGTGCGAGTGGGAATAGGGCCGATGAAGGCCAGCCTTTTGTAATCAAAAGTATTGTATATTTAGGGTTAATTGCTTTGCTAGCTGATAGTGGACAGATAGGCGGTACCAAAAAGTATATGACTAGGATATTAGATTTCTTCGTATCTAGAGGTGGCATTGTCCAAGTTAACAGTGCGCTTCATATCTGGCTTGCATCACAATTCTTGTTTATGTTTACTAATTTACAATTTATTTATATTCCAAAACCTATCAGGCCCCACAGAAGAGGAATCGCATGAGAATTTGAACATTTTTCTCTCTCCTTTCCGTGGATAATCGATCGATTTGAGGAACGATGGCATTTTGACCTCTCAAACGCGCATATTTCCGCGTAGGAGAGAGTAGATGGTTTTTCCGTGCGCTTTGCAGTCGGAGGAGTGATAGGAATAACAACAGACTTAAAAAATGGATTAGTGGAACTGATGAAACTCAGTCTGACTTCTTATGGATGGTTTGCTAGGAGCTTAACGCTAGCTCTTGGTTTTAATTAACTCACGCATAGAAATGATAAGCTGAGAAGGTGAACCTCAAATGCTGCGTGGCTCTGTACTGCTTAGAGAAGTGCTAAAACGCATTTCTTATTGAGATCCCGTACCTCGATCCCAAAGCGCGCTTCCCCAATTGCCAAAGTTACTTTTGCACAATGCATGTTGGTTCTGAAAAAAAATGAATGATATTATTATTAGTATTATTATTATTTTTATTATTATTACTATATAAGTTACTCCATCATACAAATATTTCATTTCATCACAGCTGGCAACCAGATGGTGAAGACGAACAAGCCAGCATTGCAGTATTACAAGGGCGTTCCAGTACCTGCCTTTTTCCAGCGTGAGATTATCGAGTCCGGTACCAATTATAAGCCCACTAAAGACGACCTCTACATAGTCACCTACGCCAAGTGCGGTACCACCTGGACCCAGCACATAGTGTACCTCATTCAGACTTGCGGCGTGCCACCAGCGAACGCCGAAGAATTCTACAGGGCCAGTCCGTACATCGAAGCCTTTGGGGCTGAGTGCGTGGAGTGGATGAAAAAGCCTGGGGCTTTCAAAACGCATCTTCCGTTGCAGCTTCTTGAGTATAGCCCTGAGGCCAAGTATATTGTAGTTGCTCGCAACCCGCGTGACGTCATTGTATCCCTGCATTACCATTGGCTTACATTTTTCGGATACGATTACAACGGCACCTTCGACGACACCTTCGAACATTTCATGAGTGACGAAGTTGACTGTGGCAACTTCTTTACTTTCTACAAGGACTGGTACAAGCGGAGTAGGGATCCCAACGTCCTCTTTGTCTTGTACGAGGATATGAAGCGGAACCCTGAAGAAATCATCCTCAAGATAGCGCGGTTCATGGGGATTGAGTATGAATCTAACCTCTTAAAAGACGATCGTAAGGGTCTCCGCGATGTGATTAAATATAGTAGCGTCGAGGAGATGAAGAAGTACACCAACGACATGATTCGAGACTTTTTTCGAGGAAGCTTTGAGTTTCAGGGTCTGGCTTTCAAAGGATTTCAGTACTTCCATGAAGGGACCCACTCGGCCGGCGCAGACGCCGCGAAAAACGTCGCCTACGTGCGAAAAGGGGTTGTAGGAGACTGGAAAAACCACTTCTCTGAAGAGCAGCTGAAAAGATTGAATGAAAAATTTAAGAAAGAGACCGAAGGCAGCGAACTGGCCAAGATGTGGTCGGACATGAACTTTCTTGACTGAGGCTGACCAAGACCTTCTTTTTTATATACTCTTGATGTGACTTAGCTGCAAATTATATTTAAGTGCTACAGAGCTTTGTCCTAGCCTGAACTTCTTCTAATGTAGCTTTTATCATACAGGCAGATTGCAGCTTTTCTCGGGCACCATTGGAAATTTCACGTTCATAATAGGTTTCAGCATTTCCTTTCGTAATTAAGTTTGATTGGCTAGCACGCAGCAAAAGAGTTCGATGTATGGGCTATTCATTGGGTACTTCCTTCGAAATGACATTTGTGAGAAATCAATTTTGGAAGTGAAGGACACGCAGTGGGTATAAGTGATGCCTTGGCCTGGCGCTGACGCTTCCACGCTTGACTGCTTGTAAATGAACCCACCCCTTCAATCGTCTTACCTGTATGGGGAACGGCACTCGATGAGAAGAGAAAGCAGGTGAAAGGCCAATATTTGGCGAATGTAGATTTTTCCATCCGAGTGGTTTCTGCAGCTAAAATGCACATATGTTACTTTGGTTGTCAATGTAGAGGAATTTGCCGTTTGTACTAAGATTGATGTTCTCATTTCCATAATGGTTTCTGCTATAGAACCTGTGTCAAACCTGGTTTCTTATGCCTGCTGCTTATGAGTGCCCAAGTGACTGTGCGGACTTTCGCCGCTACAATCTCTTCTATAATAATGAGGGGCCATAAACATGCCTACCCGTAAGTCCGCTCGGATATTTGCACAGCCCAAATATTGGACAGGCAAGCGTGCTCGCTGCGGCGTGGGTTCAAATAATTCCAACATCATACCGCCTCTTGTTCCTCGGATACACAAGGATGTCATTAGCCAGACCTTGCACCTTGAACTAAGTGATGGTATATGCTGTCTGGAATATACACATTTAGAACCACAAGTGTATACGCGAGCATGCTGGGAGATAAGAGAGCTCGTTAAGATCATTGCGAGCTACTGGCCTGGCTACCCGTGCGGACTGCGCCGGTATCCTTGCACCGTTGCAACATGTAAATGTTAAACTCTGTAACTGAGCCGCTAATCTGTGACTGGGAAGATGTACACAAGCATACACACAAGTACCCAAAAATAAGAATAGGCTGTATAATCCACGTAGGAAGGATTTAGCTGATAACCAGTTCGTGCCAGTGTTGAAAGCTGTAATATGAAAGTTGTGATCCTATGATTGTTTATGGTGGAATGAAATTATTTCTGTTTTTGAAGGAATTAAATGTACGTGTGTATCAATGAAAATTTGTTTACGTTTGATTCTACTTGTATATATGGGATACCATCCTTAGTATGCGAGAATGTTGGAATAACAGATATTTATGCGCTTTACAAAAGCATGCATATTGTTTCGCAGCTACCTGCTGGGAAACAATTCAGTACAGTAAAGCAAGAAGTACACATCTTTACCTACTATAATACAAGTAATAACCAATTCCCACGTGAGAACTAGTACTGGGTACTGGGATGCGATAACCTTAATGTGGGTACTGGAACTGTACCCACGTGAAGGTTATCACACCCGAGCGATGACCTTGAAGTGGGTACAATTCGGACTGATGAAACCAGAGTCCAAGCGTGGTGATGACTGCAACGACTGTGTGAAAGTGACGAGCAACGTATTTTTTTTCTCTGGTAAAAGCAAAAGGCTTGATCTGTTCTATATATCATAAAGGCCAATAAGTTTGACAGCAGGTACTGTGAACTCCCGCTTCCTTGAAATACGTTTTACTTTGACAACCTCTGAGACGAATATTTCGGTATGTTGCTGGAAACTGACCTACCAGCTCTATCGCTAAGTTAGGGGCTGGTTTTGAGAAAGTGTGGCATAAGATGAGAAAGGCGCCCAGAATAATCATGTAATCTCAACAAGAAAGAATAAACAGCAAGAACAGCGAATGTGAAAAACATGAATGTGAAAAACAAAAAGGTAAAGAGAGGCAGGTTTTTCGGCAATCTCAATGTTGGCAGACGCCAAAAAGCAGATGAATCTCGTGGACTAGTGAACTGGTTAACTACTGATAGTTAGCTTTTAACAGTACTGTACAGGACTTGGTTTAAATTGCATGTTTCAAGTGAGCATTAGTAGCAGCCGTATTGTTTTTTAAGAACACCGAAAATTCGACTAGCCTTGGGGTGCAGCTCGCCAGTAGTAATAGGCATATCTGTATTCATAATTTCTAAAACATGATCACTCAATTCCTGCTGAAAGTTGAGATATATAGGTATTTTTCGACAAATTTGAAAATTGCGCTTTGTTTCTGCACGCAGGGTGATGCCCATGAAATCACCACACTATACGGCGCACTACCACGTCACCTTCTCTTCCTCACTGCTTCTTCCGAGGCAGATGTGAGGAGGCCACGAAGGATGCATTCAGCGGAGTGATATTCAAAGATGGCTCCGTTTTCCACACCGAGTGGACGTGCGACATTCCAATCGCGGGAAAAATGACCCAAATTACTAGCCAATTAATTTACTTACACTGGCTTCAGCCATTCTTAAAAATTTGCATTTCTTTGACGAAACAGACAACTTTCTACCACAGAAACAAAAAGTTTACCAATGAGTACTAGGCCTCCTTGAGACGTGAGGTATATACTTGGGCAGTGCTCAAGTGTTTAGCCAAGGCAGCATGTTAAAACATGCTCTAATTAGCTGCCCCTATAAACTGCTGCAGACAACATGTAGGGCTGTGCTTTCAGTGGTAATTGATTTAGTCTAGTTTGGTTTATGGGGTTAACGTCCCAAAGCGACTAAGGTTATAAAAGACGCCGTAGTGGAGGGCTCCGGAAAATTCGACCACTTGTGGTTCTTCAACGTGCACTGCCATCGCGTAGTACACGGGCGCATTGCTTTTCGCCTTCATGGAAAAGCGTTCGCCGCGTCCGCAATTAGATTCCGCATCCTTGGGTACAGCAGTTAAGCATCCTAACTGCGCCACCGCGGCGGGGTCAGTAGTAACGCCATGCCAACTACGTTTGCGAGAATCACTTTGGCTGAGGACAAGCTCGCCCGCTAGCTGTCTCAGGTGTAGAGAGATAAAAAACAGTTTTTAAAATACAAATGAAGCGTTCTTGTGAGTTCAAGTTACTTTCTAATATTTGATTTCGAAATCAGTAACTTCCATTTTTTGAATAGGAGAGTGTCTGCACATCGAGAGAAAACTATGAGGCTTATTGGGATGTGTCTCTTCCGGATATATTGTTGTAGTGTATATGTGCTAATATGTTGCTGGAGGCTTCCAGTGGTTGGCAGTTGCATCAGGCACATTTTAAAAGGCATCGAGGCAGACGCATTTCAAATGCTTTCGCTCACAACCCCAAAACCGCTGCCGAGACTTTCACGCTTTGCCAGACCTATGATGAGCTCCGCAAACATCGTATATTTCCAGCGCAACTAACATCCCTACAACCAGATTCACTTTCCAGCCTGGCTGTGTCGCCAACCAGCAGCTCGCTGCTTGACCAGATCGAGGACTTTGTGCGCGAGGAAGTGGCACGACAACTGTCCCTTCTTCATAGCGTTCAGGCCACTCCATCTGACCGGGCCCCAACACTTCAGGCTGTGATTCGAGACCAGGTGGCTGAGGTGCTACCAACCGTTTTTCAACAGGTTCCAGTTGCAGCGCTCGCCACGTACGCTGACGTCTTCTGATGCCTCTGCGCCGACTCGGGTATCTCGTTCTGCCTTCCACCGCCACCAGCAGCTTTCAATCCTCCTCGGCCGACCCCTCTTCGTTCCAGCCCTTGGCGTATTGGGCACAATCTACCGATTTGTTACGAGTCGGGTGTCCCTGGACACATTATGCGTTAGTGTTGTCGCCGCGTCGTGCCGCCTGTGGATTACTCACGACCCTACGCCTATGCGCCTGCTAAATACACTCCACGTCCCTCCTCTTCAGCCAACCTTGATTCCGCTGACGACCGACCACTTGCTCGCAGCCGTATTACATCATCCAGGCGCTCGATTTCACTGCTGCGTCGATTCACCAAAGCGCCTCGGGAAAATTAATTAGAGCAGTTCCCGAGGCGAGAACTGCGAGTATGTCGAACAATATAACGCCTCGTCTACTCCCTGCGAATATGCTAGATGCTGTGAAATATGTGACTGGCCTTGCCCTTATAGATACTGGCGCTGCTGTGTCTGTGATGAGCCGAAAACTACGCTGCAAGCCACGCACAGTGATGAAGCCTTTACGCGACCTTTCGCTTCACACCGCTAATGCGCAGCGTGTCTTGCTTTTGGTAGCTTGCACAACCAGAGCTTTCATTCAAAGCTCCTTATATAGAACAGAATTTGTCGTTCAGTTTGCCGTGCTCCAATGACCTAATTTTAGGCTGGGACTTTTTCTGCGACCATCACGCCATCATCCATTGCGCTCGCTCCGAACTCGAACTTCTCCCATGCAACACCCCTTAGAAAATTGATTTGTTTTCTGCACCGAGCAAGCTGACTGTGACTGACGACATCGAGGTACCTCCTCGCTTATATACCGTTCGGCTTCTCCGCTCTTGACGGCACGTCATTTTTACCCCGTCCGAAAGCTTCGCATCTCGTAACGCCCTACTTCCACCCTCCACTCCACTGTGCTCAGTGTCCAAGACGGCTGCAGCCTAATTCAGGTCTCCAACCCTTTTCTGATCCCCTGCTCTTTACTTCGTAATAAGTGACTTGACCATGTCCAGCTCATCAATGCCTTGATCATCTCGGAAAGTTGCACTGACTTCTCCTCTCTTCCTACCAGTTCACTTATTTTGCCTGATCCCTACTTTGTCCGCTGCAGCAGAAGTCTTTTCTGGTTCTGTCCAAGAAAACCCCGCCCCACTAAAGCGCGCCCAGCTTCTTCATTTACTGGGCAAGTATCGCTGTTCGTTTGATATTTGAAAAAGCCGCCTCGGCCGCACGGCTACCGTCACCCACGAGATTGATACCGGTACGTAAAAGCCGCTAAGGTAATGCTCATACCGTTTATCGGTGGCTAAAGGACAGATTATTGAAGACCAAGTGGATGACATGCTTTAGCGGGATCTCGCTCGACTATCTACTAGTCCGTGGGCCTCGCCTGTAGTTCTTGTAAAAAGGATGGCACTATAAGGTTTTCCGTCGATTATTGGCACGTTAACAACATCACACGCAAATATGTCTCTCCGCTTCCTCTAACTGATGACGCCATCGAGTGCTTAAAAGGAGCTGAATTCTTTTCGTCTTTAGACCTGCTATCAGGATATTGGCAAGTCTCTCTAGCGGATGTCGCACACGCTAAGACCGCGTTTGTAACACCTGATGGTCTGTATGAATTCAACTTCATGCCCTTCGGATTTTGTAATGCGCTGGCCACTTTGCAGCGCATGATGGACTCAATATTCCATGGCCTGAAGGGAAAAACTTGTCTGCCATGTAGATGACATCGTCGTATTCTGATTTCGAAAGCCCCCTTCTCCGTTCGGAGTGCGTGTTAAACTGTTTGACCGAAGCAGGGCTCCAACTTAATCTGAAGCGTCGCTTTGGTGCTCGCAAACTCCCGCTTTTTGGTCACGTAGTTTCCAAGGACGCGTACTATCTGATCTTGCCAAGCTTTGCGCCGTTGTTGAATTCCCGAAGCCGTGAACAATGAAGAAATCCGCAGCTTTATCTGCATATGCTCCTACTTCTGGCGTGTTGTTCGAAATTCGCCACTGTCATCGCGCCTTTGACGAACTTCCTTCGCGACGACAACGACCTGACCGGTTGGTCAAACGCCTGTGACACCGATTTGACAATACTGCGCCGTCTCTTCGTCTCACCTCCCATTTTACGGCACTTCGATCCAACTGCTCACACCAAAATTCGTACCGATGCCAGTAACGTTGGTCTCGGCGCAGTTATTGCGCAACACAAACCATGTTTTAAAATATATGTCGTTGCCTACACGAGTGGTTCTCGGACGAAAGCAGAATCTAGTTATTCCGTCAATGCCTAGCCATCATTTGGGAGGTCTCCATGTTTCGCCTTTACGTCTACGGTCGCCCTTTCGACATCGTCACGGGCCACCATTCCTTGTTTTGATTGGCCTCACTGAAAGAACCTAAATGCCCTCCGTCTCCAGGAGTTACGATATTCGTGTCATATATCGCTACGGCCAGATGCACAGCTACACCGAAGCCTTCTCTCCCCTACCTCCTCTCAGCGCCTGCCGTTCCCGCGTCGAACGCTCTTCGTTGACGCATCCTTTGCGCAACATGGTTGGCGCGCAACAACTGGATCCTCGGATAGCTCGCCTTATCAGCTCCCTCTCGGATCCATCGGCCCCACCAGTACCTCGCGCTATCCGCCACCAGGCTGCTCACTTCGCCATTCGCAACGACCTCCTGTACAGCCGTAACTACACATCTGACGGTAGGATGTGGCTACTTGTCATCCCTGCCCATTTGAGGTCAGAAGTCTGCGCACTCTTTCACGATGATCTACAGTAGGCTAATGCCGGCGTCTTTAAAATATACTCACTGCTTCGCCTGCGCTATTATTGGCTTGATATGTTCACCTACGTCCGCAAGTACGTCCGCTCCGCTCGGGAGGGTGCCATCAGCGTCACAAAGCTTCGTGTGACCGAAGCATGTGATATGGCAATTACACTCGAGAAACCCCTAGGCATAACATTTGCTTGGAATACGTAAGTAGTGAAATGTGCTTCTGTGGTGGAAACATTAAAATCACCACCGATTATACAAGGTGGTTGCTTCCTTGTGTTGGAATGTAAAAATAAATGAAAAAGCCTGGAAAGTTTTTATTACTGCCTGATGATGGCCTATATAGAACTGAGCCAATCTTATCGTTTGCTTTCATTGTCGGTACTTCGCAGTCTGTAGTTATCATGAATAATTCATGCCATACCACTTCCGTGGCACATTTTGGCATAAATTGCAACACCACCTCATCGTGAAGGACGGTTTACAAAGAACAATCTATAGTTATAAAGCACTAGAAAATCTGTCTCATTAGCTGCCCATATTTCGTTTAACAAAATAGCGTCTAAGTTATGTTGAAGCTCTTCAAGAAAGTAGGCAAGATCAGCGCACTTGTTTTTAATGATGGCCTTTTTCTTGTACGAGCATCATGAAAGAATGCTAAATATAATAGCCGGATAGCAGACTGTACATAAGCAGGTGACATACCTGGAAGTATTTCTAGAATAAAGTATTTTTTCTGCCTCTAAATATTTCATATCCTCTTATATAGATTATGCTACTGACAATCCTCGTAACTACGGGGTTATTAGGTATTATGGCACCATGTGCCGCATAGCGTGATGCTATACTGAATTGCTAATTTGGGTAATACTTTATATACCTTTGTTCTAATGTGCACAGCAATTTTTTCTTCAAGGCTATACATTACGCTACCGACAGCCTTCAGCTTTCCGAAAACGTATGCAACATGTTATTCCAGAACAGGTGCTGGTCAAACAATACTCCTAATATTTAACAGTGGCTCGAGATGTAATAAGGAGGGGATATACTACTCGATATGAGCCGGTCGACTGGTTCAAGCTTCAGTTTTGGTGATGCAGGTGGCTGTGGCTGCTCCCGGCAGGGGACATATCCGCATGGCCTGAGGAGAAAATAGGAGTCCTTGAAGCGTCTGATGTTGTATCAGTGCTTGTTATCTAAAAGTCTCGTTGTGTAAGTACACATAAGACAGCGTTGTGGCCGGTCGCCGATTAAGCTCCGCGGCGAGAGCCTTGCCGATAATCTATACTTACAAAAACGGCAATCAGCGCCGTGAGCACTTTGCTGCATGCAGCTCTTTTGTCGCTGCAGCTATGTTATCCAAACACGTCGCCTGCGCCATGGAGGACGATTGCGAAAAGCCGGGTGAGTAATGCGGACGATCGTTCACAAAATAGTTGTGCTAGACCTGTGTCATGTGTGAGCGTTTACAAATGTGGAAGAGGCAGTGAATATGTGACGTAGAGAAAACGAATGTTAGCAATTACGACCCCATAAAAGGAAAGTACGGCTTGCAGAAGAAGATTACAGAAGAGCGTAAAGGAATTACAGAGCCCATTTCCCACTACCACACTCGGCATTCCTTCGCAAAACAGGCCTGATAGCCTCTAACGTAGGCCTTATGAACCAACCGTTACGTGCCGTCGCTATATGGCGATTGTCTTTCCAAGCGCTGACGCGAAACGTAGATCTGCACTCAAAGCTTCATGTTGAACATTTTCTCTATGCTTTCATTCGAAATTTGGTCAACTAACGCACTCCGAGTAATGCAGAAAGATTGCCGTGTTAATGATTTTACACTGAACGTCTGCGCCGGCCTAAAGGGCCAACAAAAATATCATGAAATTCATGAAGGATAAATAACCGCGATAGGCGCATGATAGACTTAGTTGCTTATGAGCCATAAAACACAATGTAACACAAGAAAACTTATCGGCACCAATTGTGGGTTGCTGCGGGAAAGTAACCGTATAAAGGGCACAATACAGTTCTTTTTTTGCGTCAATTATTGCGGTAAAGAACGATCGTCAATTCGGCTGCACAATCCGGCGGCTGCACATGCCAAAAGATAAAATTTGGTGCTTTTCACGCTATCTATCGGTGCACACTCAACAACATTTATTTTTCAGTGCTGGCACATGTGACACAAAATGCCTAACAGTTATCCTAGTAGGAGGCACAGTGTTACTTGCGCCCTGCTTTCACGCAAATATTTATATGAATCCTTAATCCTGAAGGGCGTTGGGGGCACTATGTGCCGGGTGCGGGTAGCTAACTGGACTGAATGTTTACAATGAACGTTTGCCTAGAGAATATGGGCATATGCCGGAAATACGGTACTACATGTTTATTGATTATTCTGCGAGCTCCATCGATGTTTTTCATAGTTAAGCTGCTGCAAAGGTTTGAAGGCTCAAGTACGCGACGCATAAATCGCTGTTGTATCGCGCTTTAATTGAGGGTAAACCATAGAGTTTCTTACTCTTACCTAGAGGGAAAGCTGTGCTGCCGTCTATGGGAGTTTACATGGAGTTTTCAGACGGCCAGTTCAGCCACCATGGGCGCTCAAAGCATCATGGGCCGGAGATCTACCGAGTGCAGAACTACAACTTTTGGTCAGAACTAATGCAAAGATAAACGTTGTTCCACCGTAAATAATGTCCTAAGATTGAATATTGTGACTATAAATTACAAAAAAAGAGAGAAACAGAATGCCAGTGTGAGATTTATCCAAAATAAGCGATGGCTCTTTCTCCTTTTGGCTTAGTTTTGAGCAGCACAAATACCAATATTTCGCACTTAATAGGCACACTTTGAAATAAAAAATGTTATGAAAATATTTATTGTCGTGCAATCACTTAAGGAAGTTTTTAGTGGCATTTCCGGAAACAGAAACCATTTATTGGCGACGTCTGCTTTTGCGCCTTCGCTACTATGGCTTTCGCGGTCTATGTACGCACCTTCAGATGGTGATGATTACAAAAAAGAAACATCGCAGTAACGCCACTCCACGTACCCGAGAAAAACCGACTGTCCCGCAACAAGTAGCACACCGGCCCATGATTCTTAGCGCGCCCATGGTGACTGAAGTGCAGCGCCCTCAGCTTTCCCTCTAGGTAGTGTAAGGAACTCTATGGGCTAAACGGACGGGTTTCCATTGGGGGATTTCGGATCCAAGCAATGTAATTAGATATTTGTAGCATATCGCGATCTTCTACAGTGACAGGCTACCGCGCGCCGCCAGTGCGCACGCGCCGATTGGTCCCGACGCGGCAGGCGTCTTTGCGGGAATGTGGGAAGGTGGCGCCATCTGGCGCTCAAGTAAGGTGCCTCCAGCGCACGTCCTCGACGCGCACGTGAGTGTGGCGTGCACATCGAGGCTCCCTAGAATCATGGTGATCTGCGCAGGTGCAGACACTCCAACCAGAGGCGAATAACGATAGCCGATCACACTAGCCTACAACTCCAGCACTGAAGATTCGAACACTGTAGCCCTATCTCGATCATAATAGTGGTAATAAAAAGAAAACGTTGTAGTCAAAAGTCGCCACCAGGGCTTACTATTTACACCTCTGCTTTGTGCTTCGAAATACAAGTATACGAGCCTCACTACACCAGCGTAAACATTAGGCCCACTTCTTTTCTCAGTCTTCAATAATGACCTGCCTAACTCTCTTACTTATTCCAAGTGCGGATTATATACCGTAGACACAACAATCTTCAGTTCCGACAAATCCGCATCGACGGCAACTACCAGTATTAACGCGATAGCGTTAAGGGCCCCGTGTCGCAGAGAAGCCGATGTCGACGTTGTGCCTGTAACACAAAAATCAGAAGAAACTAAAAAAATATATAAAATTTCGCAGAAACCCACGAGGTCGAACACGGTTGCTTCTCAGTGCGAAGCGAACACGCAACCACTCCGCCACAGAACCGCGTTTTTTTTTTTTTTGCTGACATGGTATTTGTTACACCCGCCACACAACCGCTTGGCTGCTTTCTGAATAAGGGTGGACCTAATATATGCACTGTCTTCTATCAGCTAATGTTCAGGTGCATCATCAAAAAGAATTTAATTACGAAAGTAATCGCTAAGCGAGTAGCAAAGAACATTTTATCTTTCCTTACCTGCGATGCTGCTCTGAATGGAAAATTCCTTCGATAGTTCGGTGCTTCCCCTACAGATGGCGCGAGCCGCCACCCAATTCAAAGCCTTATACATCCACCCATCGTATTCAAAGCATTGGGATTTAAGGACAGCGAGTGGTGCCTTATAACGCTACCGTGTTGAACTCTTAACGGCGAAGCTTAAACGTCCTTCAGTTTTTACCCAGGACATTGTTCATGTTTTAAACTTGTGTCAACTTAGTATGCTTAAGACTACTGTGAAAATTTCATATTATTTATCTCACACCTAGCAATTTTCGAATCTTCCCCATTTAATTAAATTGGTCGGCATACGATTCCGGTAAATGATCACTACGAGTACTTGGAGGTTAAATATTGAAACTTTATATTTCTTCAGCGTATTTCCCGCGGTAAGACTAGACTATAATATACGCCTTCCATTGGGCGTTACTTTTCTTTTTGCATGTTACATTATGTTATTATACTGCGCATTCATCCACACTCACACCACCTTTAGAATTGCAGTCTGGGGAAACTACACTCACTTTTTCTGTTTATAAATCAATCGAAGCAGTGAATCCAGAATAATATCTATATCGAACGATTGTAGCGCTAAATAATTGATACATGACCACATGATTCGAAAAGTCATTATGTAAATGATAAATAAAATCTATGAAACTTGCTCTAAATTTTACTAAAATGCAAGCTACCAATCTAATAACCCTTATCCTGTAAGTTTCGCTAATAAAAAGGAACAAATATTTATTTTTTCTTACTGCAAAACAAAGTAGTTTTTTTATTATTTCTCTGCTATATGGCTCTGTAACGTATTACCCGTCATCAAACCACCAAAAAAGACGATTTGCCCTGGAAGTTAAAATTTAGTTTTTATCTATACAGTAAATGATTCGTGATGCCTAGATGACCAATATTTATTACTTACCAGGAGTGCATGGTAAACATCGGTTCTCTAGTCAGACACTGTAGTTCATTACCGTTATGACCCTCTCCCGTACCAATTTCTTTGCTCAATGTGATTTCTTTTACGAAATAGTCTTACCTTCAAGGTACATTTATACACGATATATGTGTGATTTACTGTGCATGGTATGTGTCATTTTTGCATGATGCTTTGATTACGATTTGTCATTTACAGGCGGTCCCGATAAAATCAATGCCTTCTGTAATTATCTTCTCCTGCGTTTATGTCTTCTAACGATTTGAACCATGATGCAACAAAAACTGAAACTAAAATTTAAAACTGAAATAAACTGAAATTGAAACAAGTACTGCTGACTAGCTGGATATAAAATATTTCGACAAAGGTTACAACGCCTGATGCTCCCAACCTTTCCAGACAAGAACTAGCAGAATTCCCGGCTGCGCCATATCGGAATGAACTGGCAAATGGAGGCTGTTTTGTAAATAATGTTGGCTCAACTTAGCTTCATGCATTAGCATATTAAACAGCGTCAGCTGATTGGAATTTGACACCGTACCGTGTGGAGTGGTAGAAGGCTCATAAGGAGCGGGCTGCAGGCTTTGCACTCTACCCACTCTAACAGCGACCGACAAGCCCGCTGTGTTTTCGGGGGTGGCGGCGAGGCAACGTTATTTTTATTGCTTTTTAACTGCCCGCACTAACTTCAGCAACGACCCGCCGCTGACAGAAAAGTCTTTAGCGCTTGCGTAATGACTCGGCTACCCAGGCGGACAAGGCCAATCGTTAAAATATTGGTCTCAACGTTCAAGTGCCTGCTTATTCTTGCTTCGTGATTGTCTTGTGCACGAATAGAACTTTACGAAGGAGGTCACGCACAAAGCGAGGAACTGGTTGCTTTGCACGTACGTTGGGAAGCGGTGGTCATTTCTTAGAGGGTCTTAACAGCAGTTAGGGAAGCCTGATTTTTATGATGATGGCGCTGTAAATTAATACAAAGAAAAAGTATCTGCCTGCACCACATACGTATAGCAGGCAACTAGCCTATTAAAGGTACAAATATGGCACTGTGAGGTAAAAACTAAATTTGAGAGAAAAAAAAAAAAAGAAAGCAGACTATTAACAATCGCCGATTCCAAAACCCAGCCTGCTTTTAGTTTTTGATGCTTCAATGTTTAACGTGATGCTTACCGACTAACAGTTGAAATTAATCTTCAGCTGATCTGTTTCTAGTCTTCTTGATGTTCTTTCCTCTTCTTTCTTGTTTGCCATAATTCTTCATGGCTAACAATCCAATATTAACTTGGAGTGGTGATTTGTGGACACTGTTTGAAGTGTTGGTCAGTGCTGGAGGTTTATATTCCCTGTTGCTGTAGGAGAATTGCAGATTTGAAGGTAATAATATTTACCAGGTGGCTAGAGGTTGAATCTCAAATGAATTAAATTCAATCCCCTCCCTCCTTCCCTAAAAAAAAAAGAACACGAAATATAGCATTGTTTCCCTTTTCCCCCGTATTGTTTTCCTTGCCTCCTTTTTCGTCGCCACTTTAGAATGTTACTGTGATATACTGTATTATCTAGGGGAAACTAAGTAGAAGCCTATTGTTCTCAATGAATTTTGCACCACCCTTTATTCCACTGTTACGTATTGTGTCATGTAAATCAAGGTAAACAATAGGCTATTATTTTCAGTAGGTTTCAAACTGCCTTTCTTTTTTTTGCTGTGTAATAAGTTTATAAATAGATAAGAAACTTTCAAAATTAAGTACATATTAAGTATAAGCGACTTGGAAAATTGTTTAAAGTAATGATCGAGCGTTGAATAATTTAAGTTTACCTGTAATAAATAATTTCATCGATAAAATAAGTATTACAATACCTATCATAAATTACTGAGGTGCTTAGGGAAGCCTTTGGGCGAACTTCCCAGCGGGCTTAAACTTGTAATCATGTTCACGGCCGAACAAGATATTCTGTTATGGGCTTTACTTGGCGTGTGCCCCTCACGTGCTGCGTCGTATCACGCTCTGATGACGGAAAAGTGGCATGAGTACCTCAAGAATTCATGCCACACATTCGGCTGCGCGCGATCTTTATGCTACGCATGCGCGAAAATGAGAGAGCCTTTGTGCGAGCGGGCAACAGTGAAATAAAACATACAGCTTGCTTTGCTCTAATTCAGACCTCATTCAGTGAGTGTTCCCAGCCACCATCGTAGGCGTGCTTGGATGTCAGGATCGGTATTTCCGTTGATTGAGGCAGCCGTGCTCTTTAAAACCATGGATCAATTTTTTTCACTTACGCAGGTCGTAAAAGAAGCGGAAGAAAGAAGCCAAACATGATGATTGTCCGGGGCACGCCATTTGCGGGGTATTTCCTCCGTGAGTACATCGAGTCGGCCATGGACTATGACCACCAGGAAGGTGACCTGTTTGTGGTTACCTACGTCAAGTGCGGCACAACCTGGATGCAGCACATTGTCTACCTAATTCAAAACAATGGTGTCCCTCCGGCGAATGCGGTTGAATTTTACAAAGCTTCTCCTTTCATCGATGTCTGTGGCTCCGAATGTGTGAAATGGATGAAGAGACCCGGCGCCATCAAGACTCACCTTCCGCTACACTTGATGCGCTACTCACGTAAGGCGCGTTACATAGTTGTGATCAGAAACCCTTTTGACGCCCTTGTTTCCATGCATAACTTCTGGTTTATGATATCGGCATACAAATACGACGGCAGTTTTGAGGACTCATTCGAGAACTTCATGACAGATTACATTGAATGTGGAAATTATTTTACTTTCTATAAAGACTGGTATGCACGAAGTGCGGATCCAAATGTGCTTTTCATGGTCTACGAAGATATGAAAAAGAACCCTGAGGCGGCCATCTTGAAAGTGGCGAGTTTTCTGGGACACGAGTACAAGGAGCGCCTGGTGGCTGACGGAGGAAAGGTTCTGAAGGAAGTCCTAAAGTATAGCAGTGTGGACGAGATGAAGAAGTACACGAATGACATGATCCATGACTTTTACGCTAAAGAATTCGCTTTTCAAGGAGGCGAGTATGCAGGGCTACGCAAGTTACATGAAGTGGTCCACAGTGGTAGTTGCGGCAGCAGCACCGTTTCCTCGGCGGACAAAATATACTACGTCCGCAAAGGAATTGTCGGAGACTGGAAAAACTACTTCTCTGCCGAACAAGTCGAGAGACTGAAAGAAAGGTTTCGCCTGGAAACGCAGGGAAGCGGGATCGCTTACCTATGGAAGGACCTAGACTTACCCGGTTGAGATTTTGTCAGAAATTCGAGAACCATTCCAAATGAACTTCGTCTGCCGTCTCTTAAGCAGCACTTGCTTTGGAGCCATAATAAATGTGCTGTTTATGTACGATTCAACGCGGTTTAATAGGGTAAAGTTTTGCAAAGGAAAAAACGTGTGTAATAGTGGGCACATAAAGCAGTCTAAAAAGAAAGGAATGCATATTATAGTGGCTTACGTTTTAATTCAGCGGGCTGTTTTGTAGTTTGGGGTGTGTTGTTTGTGTGTGCGTGTGTGTGTGAACCAACTGTGTGGCTTTACTGGAATATATAGTAGAGTTCTTATGAAATAAAAGGGCGCTCCACCATGTTCGTTCACCCTTGACTTAGGAGTCCTTCTCTGGTCCCAAAGTATAGAAAAATATTTGTTAAGGTTACGTTTAGGGCTGCTATGAGACCAGTAAAACTAATTTGAGGTAAGTCGCTTGTTTTATTGTAGTATTATCCATCGCCTTTGCCTTCGTACGTACAGGAACTTTTAAAACAGGAAATGAAATTTCCGACCAAGGAGAGTCCCGGCAATAAATGAGATACAAATAAAGGCGATTCCCAGCATGACTGCAGGTAGCCTGATCACAATAAAGGACCAATAATAGCGGCCTGTATGAATAAGCCACTCCCCCCCCCCCGTTTTAATTATATATACAAGCCTTTTTCACTAAACAATGAGGCATTGAAAACAAGAAAAAACAAACGAAATATAAATGACGACATTATCAGGCACGCTTACAGGGAAATATATGCTATGGCACCGCCGTTTGTTCCCGGATACTGAAAATCAAGTATTTCTGCACAGTGATACAGCGCGTCGCACAATTATCGGCGCGCTGTACAATGCTTCCACCAGCTAAACCACGGAATCCTCGTCGCTCAAGGTTTGCACAGAAATGACATTTTGTCGTCAGTAGTTTTTAATGTTAAATTTGTTTCGGGTGCTTGCCTGATTCGATCAAAACTCGGATATTCCCGTCGTAGGTGGCGGCGGCGGCAAAGCAAAGAAAGCCCGTGCCCCAGCGCTAACACCAGAGGCGCCATCTTCTGCTCTTTTTCCAACACTGTCACAGCAGAAGGAGAGGCTACGAGAGGTTGTTGCACAAGATGGCGCCATCGGTGTTAGCGTTGGGGAAGAGGTTTCTTTTGCTTCGCCGCCACCACATACAATAGCAACATCTGCCTTTTCCGATTGAATCAGGCAAGCACCTCAAACAAATTTGGTATTAAAAATACCAACGACAAAATGCAATTTTCGTGCCAAATGGTAGCTTCCAGGATTCCGAGGTGTAACTGGGAGAAGCATTCTACAGCACGCCGGTAAGTGTGCAGCGCGCCGGAAGGTATGTGATTAGTGTTGTCTAATTCAGGCGAATATATGCATGCATTGTTAGACACATATAACAGACAATTGTGGTATACAAGCTCTTGCTATTTTCCTTACTTCTTTATTTTTAGTTTGTTTTATTTTTATTTTATTGTCGCTGCCATGCAAGAAGATGAGGCAGGGGTGGGGGGGGGGGGGGGGGGGCAGGGACACGTAGCGGCGAACGGTGGCAGGAGCGCACGCTGCCTGGTTACCATAGACAACGCCGACGGCGACGACGACGCGGAACGCAGGGACGGGCGCCAGAGCGCTGCGCCCTAAATTTAAAATGTGATAAAAAAGAGAGCTACACAGCGTTTAATTGTACACAAACGAGGATCTGCAAGGGCAGCCAGAGAACTCGAACTAACAATGGGTTGACATCATATCTTTAAACGCAGCGCTTAAGTGCTTTAACTCAGCCGCGGTGGCTCAGTGGTTAGGTCACTCGACTACTGAACCCAAGAGCCCGAGATCGAATCCAGGCCATGGTGACCGCTTTACCACGGAGGCGAAAACTAAGCCGCCGGAGTGCTGTGCGATGTCACTGCACGTTAGAGAATCACTGGCGGTCGAAATGTGCGGAGCACGCAACTACGGCATCCATCATAAAGTCGCTTTAGGACAATAAAAACAATCGACCAAACCAAAAGTTAAGCATAACCAACAGCTCAAGGAAGGGCTGAAACCAAAGGATCCGGAATCGAATGCCGGCCTTGGTGTCCGCATTTCCACGTAGGAGATAACCATTGGGCCCGTGAGCTATGCGATTTCAATACACCTTAAAGAACCTTAGGCGTTCGAAATTTCCGGAACCATCCACGGTGACCTTAGCCTTATTCGCCTCGGGATGTTAAAACCTATAAATCAAACCAAAACTTAACTGAAGCCAATCGCAAGATAAACATAGTTTAGTTTCAGTCTAACGTGATATGGCCAAATGCGGTCACCATGCACTGTGCCAACCTTCCCTGCAAAAACCGCCACAAAAAGGATAGTTTCACAAAAACACAGTAATGACAACAATCGAACAGACTCTCAAGTTTTTTACCAAACATTTCAGACGTGCCCACATTGAAGCAGTCCCACGACAACCTATTCCATTCTTCGTTGAGAAATGAAAAAGCTGAATATTTGAGGGTATATCAACGACATGCAAATGGTCTGAAACAGTTCTCGTGATTAGTCCTACGCGAGTGATGATAAGGTGGTTTTAGATAAGTTGTTTTATTTATGCTAATGCGATTGTGATACAAAAGGAAAATAAATTACAAATTAGAAACACGACGACGATTAGAAAGTGATGGGATGCCAGCTCGGATGCGCATGTCACTAACACTGTCATGCCTTGAGTTTTTTGTGTAGATTAAACCAAGAGCCCTGCGCTGTATTTTTTCTTCCAATTTATCAGTTAGAAATGCCTGGTAGGGATTCCAAACGGGACTTGCATATTCCAGGATCGGTCGTATGATGGTTTTGTACGCTGTAAGTTTATTGTTAGATGATGCCGGTTAAAAGTTTCTGTGTAGAAACGCTAATTGCTTGTAAGCATTTTTACAAGTGTTTTGATACGTAGTCTGTGTCAAAAGTGTAAAGCCCAGGGGATCTGCTTCTGAGCCATGTAGTGGCGCTAATTTAGAACTAGTGGAGTTGCTTTCCATTGGAGAGGGTAGGACAAAAAACCTTCTTACCACCAAGAAATTGGGAACATTGGAAATGCATTACAGGCCGCGCGCCATGGCCCACAAGCAGATCCCCTGGACTTTACACTTTTGACACAGACTGTACCTCCAATTTTAACTTATACTCGTAAAGGTTACGCCCAAATATATGACTGTCAACGTTGCTGATACTGTACGTGTAATGAAGAGGTTCCCTTTTGTCAGTTATACTCATACTTGTTGTCTTTGCAATAATTATCTCCATTCCTCATTCGTTACACCAGTGGGCGATGTTAGCTAGTGATGTATTAAGTCTTAAATGATCACCATGAGAATGCAAACAATCCTATCCTTACTCCAGGAGCTACGAAAGTGTAAACATCATTGACGTATGCTAGAAAAAGAGTAGAACCCAGAACAGACCCCGGTGGTACTCCTGAAAATACTTCTAAATTGTCAGAATCGACTTTGCCTATGTTAACATACTGGCTACGGTTAGCCGAGTACGTTGTTGTCCAGGATTCCGCAGTGGGATTGATACCAAGAAGTTTTAATTTACCAACTATTTTGTGATGGGGGCATCCGATCAAAAGCCTTTGCGAAATCCACGAAAATAGCGTCGGCTTGAAGCTGAAGGTTAATCACGGTTGCGAAATCGTGAGGTATTTCGAGAATTTGAGTGACGGTCGAGATGCTCCTACGAAATCCAAGTTGATTCGAGTGCAGTAAGTGATTATCCTAGAGATAGCTGATAATTTCTTTATTGATTATATGTTCCATTAATTTACGACAACTAGTGAGTGATAAAGGCTGGTAGTTGGATACAAGCAACCTATCTGCAGCTTTATGAATAGGAATCACCCTTGATCACAGCCAGTCTGCAGGAGGAGCGCCATTTTCAAGTGAATTTTTGTACATTGCATGTAGAAATTCGGATGTCTGTTCTGCGTAGCGTCTGAAGAATGTGTTAGAAATGTTGTAAGGACCTATAGATTTCTTTATGTCAATGTTAAGCAACAGGTTCGGAATCCCACACTTCGTAATAACGATGTCGGGCATTGATAAGGCAGGTTTCAGAGACAACTCGCATGCAACATTTAGGCGCGAGAAAACAGATTGAAAGTGTGAATTGAAGGAATGGGCTATAGTGCGGTCGTCTTTAATAATGCAGTCATCTATCTTTATCTTTGCGTTAGAGTATCGCCAAAATGTCTACGGTTCGTGCTTCGCAAAATGTGTTAGTGTGGTGGAACAAAACGTGTTTCTTGCGGATCTGATCTGATAGCTGACTAATGCTAGCTTCATTAGCTTTACGCCTGCGCATCGCTTGTAATCTCCTTTAAGATGAATATTATTACGCGTTACCCACGCGTACTCACGCTTTATTTTCTTTACTTCTGAGGGGACAAAGTTGTCTTCGCAGTATTTTATGGTTTCTTTGAACTTTAACAGTTGATAGTGAATGCCTAAAGAACCAACGAAATACACATCGTAAACTACCTTCCAGGTAATCTATATTACTGACAGCATCTGCTTGGTTGCAATTTTTTACAGCCAGACGCGAAGTACTGTTCGTACATAACAACGCAACAAAAACACTCACAAATAGCCACATATAGACACACAGGACAAGCGCTATTTGTGAGTGTCTTTTTGTAGCGCTGTTAATCTTTCCTTTTATGTACAATTCACCAACTAGCCCAGCAATCAGTGTTAATTGT